>NC_137227.1:2378019-2535519 GCF_949987685.1 Ammodytes marinus
AAATATGACCTCCACATTCTGCAAATTCAACAAATGACCGTTTTTAGTTGTTTACAACCTATAACATGTTTTGAAACTCTGTTGTGCATAATAATTTGGAACAGTGCATTTGGAGTTTTTTTTTTTTTAAATATTTTTATTATTGGGAGGTTTGTTCAATAACATTTGAAATATACTCTAACGGTTGATGACTTGAAAATTATACTGACTGTGATTTGCATCGACTATTTAGGAAAATCTTGGAAAATCTCATTTGCATTATAATTTGGAATGCAGTGTATACCAAGTTTATAATTGAATCGCACAGTTTAGTTTACTATAGATATGCAGAGCCTTTTTGTTCTGCAAACTAATGGAGTGTAGCGTCAGTTCAGGAAAGATATGGAGTCAAGCCGGCTGTCAAACTATGCACGTCAGCTGACAGCCAGTTTCCACTTCTAGCATCCCATTGGCCATCCACTCAAAGTGGCGCCTTATTTAAGCTGCTCTAGCCTGCCTACTGGTGCTGCTTCCTCTGCAAGCTCTTGCTACCCACCTCCACCCCACCACCTCCTTGTTACTGTATTTGTCTATCAATGTCATTTCTGCTGTCATTGACTCTTGCTATGTTCTGAACCTTAGGGGTCCTTGCTGAAGATCTCCACACCTTTCGGAATTCCATGTTGCTCATGGAGGGCAGAGGGATGGCTCTCTCTGCGAGTGGAGGGTGTGGAGATCCCAGATCAGAACCATACCGCCAAACATAATTACTACAAAGTATTCTGCTACTTGCAATACACTTCTATGTTGAGTGAAGTATTCCTGACTGAACTGCTAATGTAGCCTGTGTTACTTCACAACATTCCCACACAGACAGAGGAACACAAGCTTACACCAGTACTAACACCTCTGGGAAACATGGTCTCAAATAGTAAAAAAATCATTATATGATATCAAAAGTTGTGTCCCTATACACTCATAAATGACTAGACCATCCACTCCATGGCAACATTCATTTTATTTAATAAAATCATGTGTCATTCAAAAACCAACTTTCTGTAAAGTTTATTAAACTAAACTGACAATATGTCATTTGAATTGATACATGCCTCACTCTTATGCTTACTAACGTGGAACCAACAACTTACATAGTTGGAAGGATTTTTCTGGTTTGGGTTTACATGTAGCCTGGAAATCCAGACCTGCCGATGGCACATTTAAATTAGCTCAACTTACTGGTCTGAGTAAGAACCATTGGAGCTCATTAACTATGTCTAAGAACTATGAACATTACCGATCAAATCATACTATGATATGTGTGGCCGTAACCGGATGACGACAGTGCTGCGCATGCACCGTCGAAGTAGTGATAGTAAACAACAAAGATGGCTGCTGATACATTGTTTGACACTTAACAATTTGGAAGACAGCACTTAAATATTTCATTAGCAAGAAAGATGAATTTGTCATTTTGCCGACCGACCACGGCAAAAGTTTGATTTACCTGATAAACTGCTGTTAGCTAAATAAGCGGGGCTGAATACGTCACCTTGTTCATTGCTCTGATTGGTTGTAGTGCTATCCAATTGCGTGCAGTGGTATTTGGAATGCATGCATTGAGTTGGGAAGGTTTATTGCTCAAAACCCAACACACCAGTCTCTAATATGGGTGCCAACACTGGAATAGGGTAGCAGAAATGCACATCACATCATGCTCACACATTGGCAGCCACAAACTCGTTCATTAACCAAGGTAAACTGACACTACCACCCATCAACTGGGCTTTAAAATCACATGAATGCTCAAATAGGTATTTAACATTTCCACCAGCCACCAAAGGCATCACCATTTACATTCTTTAACCACTATTAAGACATCATCATCCATCTGAGCCACGCATCCCTTCGGCTGCAATGGCCGTGTTAATGCGAGGGAGAGAAATATCTTCCAAGGACGGCAGTCTATTTCTTTGATTATTTATGAAAAGAACGTACTCATGCATCTTTTATTTAAGGAGAAGTGATGATAACCTCAAACACGTCCCCCCCACCAACTCTCTCTTGGTAAAGAGCAAGTGGCATGCATTTAAATAGAATTGAAATCAGCAGAGGGTGATTGGAGTGGTGGCCATTTAAAGTAACTCATCATGGAATAAATTCATTGCTCATATGGGTGTATGTAAAGGAGTGATTCTGACCGATATATACAGTATGTGTTGGTCGGTGTTGCAGACTGAAATAAGCAAGTGAATTATAAGGTAATGGATCCTAAATAAAAATGACAAATAAATGAATACAAACTATGATGTCTCAAGCACCATAGGAAGACATTATTATTATATTATTATATTATTATTATTATAAAAGACACTAACTAATGAATAAGGCTTTACATCATTTCAAACCAAAATGATTGTCATCAATTCCCAGAATAGGTTTAAAGTGAGATTGTGCAACATTTGAGAGACACAATCGTACTTTCTTGCTTGTACAAATGCTTTGGTGCTTAGCAACACTATGCGTTATTGCTTAATGACTCTAAGCTATTTGTCGGAGAAAGAATGTGCTGTTCCTTCCTTCTTTCCTTTCAAATAATATTATATAATAATACTAATAGAAGTTTCCATATCACATTATTTAACACTGGTGGTAATATGACAGTGAGTGCAGAGAAATATGGATTTAGGAAATCACCACCACAGCGTGAGGTTAATTCAAAGTCACAGGGAAGCACATCTAGAATGTAATTCCATACTTTCCAAATGATCCCGTTGAGCCCACTGTTGAATTATTTTTCAACTCTCGCAGCACGTTAACTACGCCTGCAATGACACACCAACACACACACACACACACACACACACACACACACACACACACACACACACACACACACACACACACACCAAGAGTCAGAGAGCGGGAGTGAAAAAGAAAGAACTGTCCTTGAGCAAACTTGTGTATCTTTTCTACAAGATGAGCTAAAAAAAAGTAGGGAGAAAAAAGGAAAAGCCCGCAGCACACAGCAGCAGCAGCCACAGTCTGCAGGCCCCTATCGCCTTGGAGACAACACAAGGACATTTTGTTTTTTGCTCTGCCAGCTTTCACATTCAATCCAAAGGGGGATGAGGGGGAGAGTAACAAAATAAAAAAATAATTGGAAGCTCAAGATCACCAACGAGGTGAAGAGGATTTCGGTATGCTCCGGGGAACATGGTGGGTGACCTTACGGGAAGATTTGAATTTGAGGTTGAACGTTTTATTAAAGAACTACAACAAAACTGTATCTGCTAGACCAGCAAGTACACATGCTAATGGACAAACACAACTATCAGATGGTTGAACTACCCTATTTGAATTGAATATGAACCTATTTTCAAACACCACCTAACAAGCACTATACCTCGCCGCAGCATTTTTAGGCAATTACAGAAAGCACCGAATATACATCGATAAAATGGACTCAACGCCCGTAGTAATTTATCTTCTGCATATTTTATTTATTTATTTATTTGATTTTATTGGTTTAGTTCAGGGGCATTGCACACTAATCAACATCCAAAATGCAAGTGAGCCAGAGTTAGCCTAAGAGGCCAGTTTTCATCTGTTGTCCCCTGCCAGATATTTAAAAGGCAACCTAAAATTACAGAAATAAAATACATGTATAAACAAAGATTTAAAAAACAACATAGTCGACTCAGAAACTACAGTAACACATGGTACGAATGAATTGACAGACAATGGCAAACAAGATGCAATAAGGCTTTGAATCAGGAGTACTACTAACAGCCAGCTTTTTAGATATTCAAGGGTCCAAGGGTCTGTAAACAATGTCCTCACACCTCAACAGGCGACCCTCTCCGTCATTCAATTCACAAGAGACAGGGGTGAACTTCTAGTGGGCACGTTTTAGCATCAGTCTCGTTGGAACACACAACTCCACTTGTCATCGAACACTCTCCGCTTCCATTGCAGCACCAAACCAAACGCACAGACGTGTGTTGCCTGCCGCCACCACACACACACACACACACACACACACACACACACACACACACACACACACACACACACACACACACACACACACACACACACACACACACACACACACACACACACACACACACACACACACACACACACACACACACACACACACACACACACACACACACACACACACACACACACACACACACACACAGCTTTGTGCTTCAATTTCAAAGCATTCATTTCTAACTAATTAGCCTCTCTCCCTGTCTGTATCCCAGGGCTCGTGGCTTCCACAATTAGATAAGCCCACTCTACTTCACACACCAGAGAAAATAAATACAGTGTATATCATAATGCTCTGCTGTTATGAAATGAATCCGGGTTTGTATGACTTGCCATTTCCTGCACCGAAAGCTATAAGAAAAACTACGTCGGACTGGAGATCAAAAGAGGCTGAAAAAGAGGTGGCTTTCTGGGGATAAAAAGAAAAAATTAAAAGCGCATCAGACGGCATAAGTGACTCCTCCAACCCAGTGCTGAACCCAATTACCTCCCTAATTTTTCATATTTGAACCTTTATGCATGGGCACATTTTCAAGTAGGCTCTTGCACTGAACTGACTGTGGGAAAAATATATTGGGCAGTCCTTCTTGTGTGATGTCACCCATTCATTTGTTTCCTAGGCTGTTTTAAAGCCTGCCGAAATGGGAACTTATGGGTGCCTTGCCGGGACATGTATTGTTATAGAGTGAAGTTGTGAGTGAATCTCAAGGAAAGAAATTGCTACCATATACTCGTTTCATTGGGCTGTGAGATTTGAGGCTGCCCGCTGCTTCCACCTATTACGTTTAGGAAAAATTAAACTATCTTTGTTGTTAAAGTTGCACGAGGAAGTTTCAGTTAGTGTTAATTCTAGCAGCCCCCTGGACAAAAGCTTTAGTGTTTCTACTACGCCAGCTGTAGTTCTCAGGAGAGCATACCCAAAGGCATTAAGAAAAAACTATATAAACATAGCATTATTTGGTCTTGATAACTGTTTCATGTCATTTATGATCATAAGAGGAAATATTTGACTTTTTTTCAGAAATATTTAAAAGTTCCTCATCAAGCTTAAAGGCAGCTCACATTACAGAGTGAGCAGGTAGTGGTAGTGGATAGTAGCTGGAGGTTGAGCTTAAGTCTGAATATTCTGTTTACAAAACACAACCAACACATTTTACAAATGGAAAATACAGCCAGGGGGGGGGGGGGGGGGGGGCTCTGCAGATTAGTACACACACACACACACACCACCCATTCTTGTGGTGCCTAAGTGATCAATGAGAGGGGATTATTTGTGTGTGACTATACTTTGCTTTTTAAAGAATATAGTGCAGTGCATACTAGTCTACCTTTTAACATTAAAAGATGTGTCCCAATGTGACCCGAACCCTTAAGAATAAAAGACAAGAGAATTGTAAAGAAAACTGAATGATGCTCTTTGCACATTCAAACAAAGTGGTGTGTTAATTATCAGCCATACACTAATTGAGCATTCATTTGTGAGTCATAATGTCACATGTTATGTTTAATTCAAAATGAATATCTACATATTGTACATACACAGTAAGAAGAATCCTAATCTATGTCAAGCCATCTCACTAAATTAGCACCTGCCTCATAATAGCATGATTCACTCTGGCTTCCGAGCTTATAAATTCCCAAGTGTTCGCGTCAGACCGTCCGACCAAAACCGCTATACATGTGTCCTCGCTTTCCTGCAGGAGACTGGTGGTGGGAAATAAAACGATGATAAAAGTACTGACAGTTAATGGAGCCTTTTGTGGCGGGCCCACAAATCCATCTGACAGTGCAACTGGGGTGTGTGTGTGTGTGTGTGTGTGTGTGTGTGTGGGTAGGGGGGAAGGGGGGCGCTGTAAATTATGCAGCCAGACATCCGGTAATGCTTGGATATCATCTGACATGATGAGAACTGTAATGGATGGGAGCTATGCATTGTTTGGCAATTAATTTCTCATTCCGAAGCTCTTTTTCCCGGGGACTCGAGAGGGCATCTATGGAGGTCACACAGCAGAGGGAGAAGCCTGTACGCCAGGGCTGATATATATGCAACACATGGACACAGGCCCGCAGAGACACTCACAGTGGTTGAGTTAAATGACAAGAGGAGACGTGAGCAGAGACTGCTTGCTTGCATATGCACTACATTGAAGTACCGTTGGGTGAATTCACCACACATGTGTGCAGTAAATGCATGGAAAGGCACACAACACACACACGCTGTTTTTCTATTGCCAGAATTGCATGCAATTTCAATACTTTCAGACTGGTGAGGCTTTGAAATTAAAACTTCACAGAGAGTGTTCATGTATGATTCACATAAATCCATATTAGCAAAATTATCTCTAAAGCTAACTAGAATTTTTGGATTCTGTTTTTATAATCCCAGAGCCAAAACTCAAGTGTCTGAGGGATAGCTTGAGTGTTAGCACATGAGCAGAAGGGATTTCAGACTCCAAGGGTCTCATCATTGGCCAAACGCAGTTAGGCTTTTTCAAAGACTGTCAAACCAACAGTGGAAGGGGCCAAATGGATGGCGCAGTGGCACTCTGACACTGGCGATAAAGAGAGCTAAAGATGCTTCAGAGGCCTCCAATCAGATTTACTCGGCTGATTGGCCAAAATAAATCACTTGGAAGCTTTTGTGCCACAGAGCCTGTTAAATCTAATGTGGCAATTTGGGGGGATAGCTCTTTAGAGAAACCGCTAGCCATACAAACACATACATCAGGAGTGTCCCGGCATACAGATACAACTTTTAGCGAACGTCCAAGCACAAATTGTTACAAAATGGTAAGATTGTTTGACTCTACACACTCAACAAAATACACTAAGTAGGTACACTTTGCTAGTACTGGGTTGGAACACCTTTGACCTTCCCAGCTGCCTTAATTATTTTGTGTTGTGCGTTCAGAGATGGTATTCTGCATACCTTGATTGTAAGAAGTGGTTATTTTAGTTACTTTTGCCTTTCTATCATCTTGAACCAGTCTGACAATTCTCCTCTGACCTCTGACATTTACAAGGCATTTTCGTCCACACAACTGCCGCTCACTGGATATGTTCCATTTTTAGTACCATTCTCTGTAAACCCTAGAGATGGTTGTGCGAGCAAATCCCAGTAGATCAGCAGTTTCTGAAATACTCAGACCAGCCCGTCTGTCACCAACAACCATGCCACGTTCATAGGTCACTTAAGTCCCCTTTCTTCCCCATTCTGATGCTCGGTTTGAGCTTCAGCACATTGTCTTGACCACGTCTACATGCCTAAATGCATTGAGTTGCTGCCATGTGATAAGCTAAGCTATATAAACAGGTGTATCTAATACTGTAAAGTGGCCGGTGAGCGTGTATGTATCTGTCCCTAATAATCCCCCATTCACCCACAGGTTAGACATGAGACAGGGGTCTTCGATTTTCTACTATAAGTATGTTTTCCCCCCATTTCTGTAAGTGTCGGGAGAGATGGATAGGCTGTTAGCCTTAACTGAATGATTGCCTGCCACCCCCTCTCGCATCACAGGTGATCTGTGTATGATTTCTGGATCAAGGTAAGAGCCGCCCAAGAAACCACCATGATGGATGGCCCCGTCAGGAAGGAGGGACGCCAGACAATATCACCTGATGTATATGTAATGGGGTATCGCAAAGAGCTGATGAACATGCCACATTCTAAACCGCATGAAACATGAACTCGCCTGCTCAAACCGACAAAGGGTTCCTTCAAATTCCATATACAAAAATAAGTGTTGGGTGTATATTAAGATCAGTAAAACAAACACATGCCCCCATTAGGTTAGAATTGATTATATTTTGCAAATGATTCCTACATGAGGGCATATGGTTCTGAACACATTCAAATAAGCTCTGACACAACAACAAAGCACTCCCTGTTTCCATGCTAAGAAAAAGCCCAAAGCTGCCTTACTAACAGAGCCCCATTGTGTTGCAGCATTAAAGGTTTTGCCGAAAAGGCTGTGCATTTGTGCATGTCATTTTGTGGTTGTGTGTGTGTGTGTGTGTGTGTGTGTGTGTGTGTGTGTGTGTGTGTGTGTGTGTGTGTGTGTGTGTGTGTGTGTGTGAGTTTATGTGTTAGAAAAATCATTTAGACTATAATCCTGAACATGCACTTACCCTCGGAGAAAATTGCCCTCTCCAAGAAGTGCACTAGCCAGGCGATAAGTGTGTTCTAGCCTGCAAATAAGCAGCCTACATTTCTAAGCCTCATCCTCAAAAAGGGCTTATTGCTGCTTGCGATGGGCAGTTTCTGGTGGAATAGTAGCGTTTAGTTTGAAATACTAGGTGGCTGAGTGGTCGTTGAAGCTTTGCAATCAAGAGAGGTAAGGTTATGGGGCGCTCTTAGCTCAGTTGGTAGGGTGTCCCGGGCCGTCCCCCCCCATGGGCCTCGGCCAGCAGCGGACCCGGGTTCGATTCCAGCCCGCGGTCGTTCTCTGCATGTCACTCCCCTCTCTGCCCTATTTCAACTCTGTCTCTACACTATCAATAAAGCATAAAATGCAAAAAAAAGAAAGAAAGGTAAGGTAAGGTTAAGGTCCTTCAATGGCGCACAGTACCAGTCAAATGTTTGGACACTGACTACTCAAACAATGCTTTTTCTCTATTTGTGTTTTTACCACACTGTACATTAATAGCTAAGGCATACCAACTATTACATGACCACCAGTTTCATGAGGTAGGAACAAGGAATGCTTTTCAATGAACACTTAGCGTAGCTGGAAAGCGAAAAATAACAAAGAACTTTTCAAGAATCCATCAAACGCTAGGATGAAATTGTAACAAAAAAAAATGACAATTAAAGCCTGGGTATATGATGTGGGAGAAAATAGCAGTTGGGATAGAGATTTGAATCCAAATACCTCAACCACTCCACTTGTGTTCTCTCTGGAGAGAGCAGCCAACAACGGCTGACTGTAGGAAAAGCATTCCAGGTGACTTACTCATGACGCTGGTTGAGAGAATGACACGCTATCGTTGAGGCAACATGTTGATGATATAAAATATAAAACAGTGTGTATCTTGTTTAATATGTATTTGCTTACTATGTTTAACATGTGATATCTGATCGTTTTAATGTCTTCAATATTAATCTACAAGAAAATCAAAAAGCAATGGAATGAAAATATGTGGCCAAACCTTTGACCGATACTGTATGACAAACACAGGATGCCACTTGGATCTATGCTAGTAACAGTCCATCAATTATACACAATGACAGCTAGTGGAAGCCTATAGTGCATAAGCGATCATGGAACCCAAAGGAAGACAGTTTTTTTCCCCCTTTAAGAGCACACAGAGTCACAGTCAGATTATCTCCACCCAAACTCTGCCAGCCTGCATTTCTCGCTTAGGCAGCCCCCTAATCAATTTAGTATGCGTCAGACACTTCAAAACGGAGCCAAGAAGGATGGGCATTGGGCGTCCAAAAACATCGGCTGTATGGGCATGAAGGTCGGGGGGCCTGCCACGTCTGCAGGGCTCCCTCCAGGCTAACAGAGGGAGGCTGGCACCATGCCCCGGCCAGATGGCAACATGTGGCAAGATTACAGGAACCGCTAGACAGTCAATGGATCTCCGACACCAATTGTTGCCGCAGACTATATATGCACCAATCACCATCCGACAGAAAGATCGCTCCTACAGCGGCGCATTCAGGCATCTGAGGCTGTCTATCCGAAATGTGAGATGTAGAGAAAACCCAGCAGATAACTGAAGTATCAACAGACTGATAGAGGCTATGTGCTGTATTATGTAAACAGGCTGTAACCACAATTGGTTCTGAATATGTTCATTTGGATGAGAGTAAATTACTGAAAGTGCTTTAATGTACATTAATAGTACATCATAGATAGATAGATAGATAGATAGATAGATAGATAGATAGATAGATAGATAGATAGATAGATAGATAGATAGATAGATAGATAGATAGATAGATAGATAGATAGATAGATAGATAGATAGATAGATAGATAGATAGATAGATAGATAGATAGATAGATAGATAGATAGATAGATAGATAGATAGAAATAACGTTAAACACATCTTACATAAATACAGTATACTGTAGGGTAAGCAGCATGGGGTTTTATCAGATAAAGGTATATTAGTGCTGCAGCAGCAAGTGTTACACAAGTGAGACACATTTTCTCATGTGGCTGCCTTCGTCTTTGCGATACTGTGGAGTCATTCCAGCTAGCACCTCATGCTCACTGGCACACCGCTCAGGGGTTATTGCTGTACAAGGTGAGGTCTGGACTCATTTCTCCAGCTACGTTTAGGGAAACAATACTATATGTAGCTAGACCAGTTCACTACAAGCACAGCAATCTTATTTGGCTTTCACAAGCTTGTTACGAACACTATCATTTCAGTAAATTGGCAATCAGCACATCAGCCATAGAGCAATCTCAATCAGATGGGACAACAAAACAAAGGCAACACAACAGAGGATCGGCACTTCCATCATGGAATACATCGACATGATGATGGAATATCTCCACCCAGTACAATCCATCCAATATTGAGACATTTAGCTACAATTAAAAAACATTGGGGGGGGGGGGGACCCTTAGCTCAGTTGGTAGGGCGTCCCCCCCCCCCGGGCCGATCCCAGCAGCAGACATGTTCTCTGCATGTCACTCCCCTCTCTGCCCCAGTTCACCTCTGTCTCTCTGCACTATCAATAAAGCATAAAAATGCCCAAAAAATATCTTAAATAAAATAAAAAAACTTTCTACCTAGCGGTGACACGCAAATGATTGTTTTTCATTTTAACATGCAATTTTTATTTTATTTAAATGTTCTATTTCTACTCATTAGCTTTTAAATGTTTTATTTATATTGATTTGCTTTTCTAATGTGTATTATGTATTTTAATCTTGCCCCTGTAAAGCTCTTTGAATGGCCTTGTGTCTGACTTGTGCTATAGAAATACAATTGCCTTGCCTTGTCAGGGAGATGTATCATCTAAAGACCATGACTAGTTGATTATAGTTTCAAAGCCATCCTGTCCTTAATTAGTGGTCAGTTCAGACCAACCAACATACAGTCCCCTCCAATAGTATTGGAACAGTGAGGGCAATTCCTTTATTTTTGCTGTAGACTGGAAACATTTGGGTTTGACAACAAAAGATGAATATGAGACAATAGATCAATATTTCAGCTTTCATTTCCAGGTATTTACATCTGGATCTGATACACAACTGAGAAGATATCATTATTTGTAAAGGAACACCACATTTTAAGTGAGCAAAAGTATTGGAACAGATAGACTTTAAATAAATTAAAGTGAATAAAACGTAATATTTTGTCGCAAATCCTTTGCTTGCAATAACCGCATCAAGCCTGTGACCCATTGACATCACCAAACTTTTGCATTCTTCTTTTGTGATGCTTTTACAGGCTTTCACCGCAGCCTCTTTCAGTTGCTGTTTGTGTTAGGGGGTAACTCTCTTAAGTCTCCTTTTTCGCAGGTAAAATGAATGCGCTAGGGTTTAAGTCTGGAGATTGACTTGGCCAGTCTAAAACCTTCCACTTTGTGCCCATGATTAACTCCTTTGTTGTGTTTTGGGTCATTATCTTGCTGCATGATGAAGGACCTTCCAATCAGTTTGGTTGCATCTTTCTTTAAATTGGCAGACACAATGTTTCTGTAGACCTCAGAGTTCATTTAGCTGTTGCCATCATGTGTTACATCATCAATGAAGATTGATGAGCCCGTCCCAGAAGAAGCCATGCAAGCCCAAGCCATGACATTGCCTCCACCGTGTTTCACAGACTAGCTTGTATGTTTGGGATCATGAGAAGATCCTTTCTTTCTTCCAACTTTAGCCTTTCCATCACTTTGGTAAAGGTTCATCTTGACCACAACACAGTAACACATGATAGCAACAGCAAAATTAACTTAGAAGTCTACAGAAACATTCTGTCTGCCAATTTAAAGAATGGTGTAACCAAACTGATTGGAAGATCCTTCATCATGCAGCAAGATAATGATCTGGAAAAACTGCAAAAACAACAAAGGAGTTCATCAGTGGCAATACATGGAAAGTTGTAGACTGGCCAAGTCAATCTCCAGACTTAAACGCTATAGAGCATGCATTTTACCTGCTAAAGAGGAGACTGAAGAGAGTAACCCCCCAAAACAAACAGCAACTGAATGAGGCTGCCGTGAAAGCCTGGTAAAGCATCACAAAAGAAGAATGCAAAAGTGTTGTGATGTCAATGGGTCACAGGCTTGATGCAGTTATTGCAAGCGAAGGATTTGCAACAAAATATTAAGTCTTATTCACTTAAATTTATTTTAAGTTCCAATACTTATGCTCACCTAAAAATGTGGTGTTCCTTTACAAAAAATGCTATCTTCTCAGTTGTGTGTCAGATCCAGATGTAAATACCTGGAAATGAAAGCTGAAATGATGATCTATTGTCTCATATTCATATTTTGGTGTCAAACCCAAATGTTTCCAGTCTACAGCAAAAATAAAGGAATTGGCCTCACTGTTCCAATACTATTGGAGGGGACTGTATGTCATCTAACATCAGTCTAAGATCAATTTTTACAATTTTGAAATAGCAGTGAGCTGCCTGCCACAAGCATACAATCTACATGTTGGTATTGTTCTTGGGTGGTTTATGTTTGCCTTAACTGGCTTCTTGACCTGTGACACTCAACAGCGAACGTGTCTTGTCACACACTCAAATGCTCTCGCTACGCAATTATTTCGACAATCCCATTGGTTTTCATGGACCAATAGCCTGGTCAGAAGCAAATATACAACTTTCTATTTTTACCAAATGCAAATTTCCCACTTAGAGCCGTTTGCAAAGCCTCTGCGTCTTGCACTACAAGTTGTCCCTTGTGGACCAGGTTTAGTTGTGCCGAACGAACCACACAGTGACAGAAGAGGTGATAACACTAAACATGGTGGTTCTGGAAAACTGGGTCATGGGGGGGGGGGGGGGATTGGATACAATGAATTGCCACAACTGTCCAAAGAGCTACAGCCTCTGCAGAGCCCGTTGTGTATTGTAAATGAGTTTGCATAATTTACTAATTGAGTCCAATTTCACCTCAAAGTTGCTTCATGTTCCCGTATGCTGCTGGCTATTCAAGTCTTTGTACATCTGCAGCATGCAGTGCTTGGTGGCTATCTTTATCTGTGTTTTTATATTTGAAACGTAGATCAAAGGGCAATCTATTTCCCAGTTGTCCTCTCATATTCCTCTTTGAATGTGATCATGTGGAGGGGATTAATGGTAAAAAACAGCCTTTATATCTCCCTGCTAATAGCAGTCTGCGCAAGCACATTTGTATCACCAATTCAGTGAATTTAATTCTCAATGGTGTTGTCATGGAAGTGCTTTTGGGCATAGATCACATGTCCTTGGGAGAAAAAAAATAGTTCTCTGTTCGTTGCAGGGAGTATTCCACATTCTGGAATTGTATATACTATATATGGGAAAAAACGGGGTTATTTCCATGAATATCATATAAATAAAATGTTTTGGGGGACTAGGTAAAGGAACAAAATACATATACTTTCTACCAAAAGGCTGAAGGAATCCTTTGCACAAAAAAAAACATAATAACTACTAATTAGAAAAATTGGAACAGTTTCAAGTACATATACAGCTTGATTTGATATTCCAGATACTATCACCCTTTTGCCTGCCTTCGCCCTGTAACATGTGTTGTGCCATGGCCCATGTGGCTGGGCATACGGCGCAGGGCCCCAGCTGTGTGGGGCCTGGCCAATGTCTCTCCTGCTCTGTTGGCCATATACCATGCTTCACTGGTATGGCAGCTCATGCATGCTGATGGTGGGCGGAAGCACAAAGTGAAAATGAGCTTTTTGTCAGAGCGATCACGGAATGACACCTTTTCTGGAAGTGTTACCACGGGACGATGATGATCACAACAGCGGATTAAATATTTATAAAGCCTGTGTTTGTAGCACAAGAAAAAGAAAGGGCTTTGACTTTGACTCTAAAGGGGCTCACTGAATGACTACAGAAGCTCCTAATGCATAGCACTGATTGTATCCTTCTTACATTAAATACTGTTTCTTGGTGAGAGTAATACTTTTTATTTTTGGAGAAGGAATATTGGCATCAAATGGTTTGAAAATCCACATATTCCACACCTTTGTGGCTCTTTCCCATCAGCCATAGTTACTGTTTCCTCAACCACTTTTTCTTCTTAAATCAATATTTCACCTATACCTACATCAGCTGTAGCATGTGGATAGCAAGCAAATAGTTCAAAACAACATGATAAATACAGACTTTGGGTGCAATTAAGTGGTCTAGCCTGATGCTGATTCCAACTCATTTTACTATCCTACAATCTCAACTTTAGGCTCCTTGTGAGGACATTGGGTGGAGAGCTCTTTCATATGACAACACATTCTTGGCCCTGAATAAGTGGGCATCCTCTGCATGGGAGTTGATCCAATGAAATGTGTTTATTAGTCCACAGTCCATTCCATCACTCTTTCATTTCTTATCAGTCTGTTTATCTGACATTTATATTTGTTACTATGACTTCATTCATCCTCTTAACATTTTACCATCTGTATTCATGCATCAGACTCTTTGGAGGGCAGCCTGCTGTGTTGGCTGCTGTTGTCCAGACAACTGCAGCCAACACACTCACAATCTCATCGAAAGACTAAAACTGAGAATTTTATATTGATATTGTGTGTGTGTGTGTGTGTGTGTGTGTGTGTGTGTGTGTGTGTGTGTGTGTGTGTGTGTGTGTGTGTGTGTGTGTGTGTGTGTGTAAGTATGTGCTTTTATTGTGTTAAAACTATTAAAAATAATGGATTATTATGTGTTACAGAAAACACATAACACTGTTTCCCTCTCCTCACTCTATTAGATAATGGGTAGCAGCGAATCATCAAAACTAAAACACTGTAAGCATGGTTTAGGAAATAATTCATATGTTTGTGGGTTTTGTTGGAGCAGGACTCAGTGTATAAAAAAAGATTTGAGGTAGCGTACTGTAGCTGCCGGCTGAGGAAAGTAAATGAAACTGGCACGCGTCAGGTGGAGAATGATCCAGAGGTGAAAGCCAAAGGTAAATACTTCACAGTCACATAACGTGTGACAAATGTGTCTAGAGCTGTTGATGAGATAGTGCAAATAATTTACCTTGGTGTGTCAAAATTGGTAAAAAAAAAATGTTTGTTTCATGCTTCCCAGCAAGCGGCAATTTATAAAAAGAACAATGGACTGGAGAAATGAGACTTTTCAAAATAGTTTTTAAGGAGTTCAACGCGAGCCTTCACTTGCTCCTTCACAGAGGCAACAGCTACAGTGGGTAAACTAATTAGCTTGTCGCTGGAGGTAAATACAGTCCCTGTGTTCCAAATCACATACTCTTCGTTTTACTACACTACATACTAAAGTACAGAAGAGTTTTAGGGCCACAGGAGAGAAAAAAAAAAGATCTAATACGGAATATTTCTTTATCATTATGTCGAGAAATGTCAAGAATAAAGACTAATACTCCGAAAATACTATTGGAGTTAGTGGGGCATTTATGTACTTTCAGCATACTACAATTAACTTGCATGTATCGGGACATCCTAAATCTTTTTCTGGCATACTAAAGAGTAGGGAAGTATGGGGATTGGAACGCAGGGTGAGTTAAACAGCCATGTGTTATGGAATAATTCAAATTTAGTGAATGCTAACTAAGATTTTAGTGTGGCTGTATTGCTTTTACTTATGCACTTACTTACTTACTTACTTACGGTATATGGCTATATTTTTTTAATGTATACAATCTACAGTGTCCATTTGGTTGTTAAACTTAAAAATAATTTAACAAAAAAAATTGTACATTGAGATACATTCCATAGAGACAATTTTCACCAGCCCACGCCATCTTTTCACAGCATCACCATCCAGGTTATCTTTCACATCCATGTCTGAAGTTCTGTCATCAATATTTGCACACCATTTTCCATATAGCGTGCAACACATTGTTAGCACACCAAACCCCTTAAAACACTTTATTTCACCGATCCAAAGCATTGCAAATGGCATTAAAGCTGGGGTATGTGATTTCTGATTGGTCAAAATTAACATGAGCTGTGCACTTTGACCAATCAGAGCGAGGTTCCGTTTCTCTGTTCTTATTGGCTGTTGGGACTGTCCATTCACTTTGGCACGACTTTGTTGGTGTACATCATGTCAGGGAGGGACCATAGGGGAGGGACCAAAGAGAATAAGTGGATCGGTTGAGGTATTTCGATTCGAATCTATATCTCAACTGCCATTTTCTCCCCAAATCCTCCACCCCAGCTTTAAAGCATGTATATTACAATAAGCTTGTCTTACCTAGTCGGTTGTCCAGTGCTCCAAAGTCCAGTGTGTACTTGACGACGTGGTAATTGTTCCAAACGTACAGCAGGTTGTCCCGGGGATTGTAATCCACTGCGGCGATGTACTGATAGGAGTTGGGGAAAGGGATGTCCAGGAAGCCGTCTTTACTGAGCTCCGTGTTGTAGATGTAGTCGATCTTGTTCCCCGTGGCTTCGTTGTCGTCGTCCTCGTACACCGTCTTGACCACGTAGAGTATCCCACAGATCATGAAGGCGTTGGAGGCAGAGCGCTTGTCGTAGGCCGTGTCCCAGGTGCCCTCCACGCGCAACGTGTAAGGGTTGAGCTGGCTGATGACGATGCGCCCGTTGTTCTGCTCCGTGGCGTAGATCACCCAGAGGCCGTTTTCATCCACGGCCAGGTCGATGTCAGACTTCCCTCCCCAGCGGTACGGAGACGTGTCGTGGTAGTTGGCATTGGCGATGATGGCCTCGCCGCTCTTGATGCGCGTCCGCAGGTCAAACTTGACGATGTTGCGGGTGCGCTCCTTGTTGAAAAAGAGCGCCCCGTCGTAAACCACGAAGCCCGTTCCGTCCACGCGATGCGGTAGTTTGTACGTGGTCGTAGGCCTTCCGGCGATAAAGTCTTCTTTGGAGGAATATTCGGTCAAGGTGTCGGTGCGGTAGGGAGTCCAGGGCATGTAGTAGATCTTATCGGAGGCCTGGAGGGGGTCTTTGCACCACGCTCCCGACTGGTGGTCCGATTCAAAGAGGTGTTCGCTCTGGTACACCCTGCGCAGAAGCCCTGGGCACAGGAATACTGAGGAGCCAAAATAGGGGAAAAGACAAGTACAGAGTTACATTGGCAGGTATTATATATGTCAATGAAAATGAGAATGGCAAGCGGGAATGCAATTTACGTTGGAGGTTCAAATCTCTCAAACGTCTCCACTGTGAAGGACCACGGTATTAAGGTATTAACGGTATCTTCGTCAGAGTTGGAGTGATCAGATTTACTGTAGATTAAGGCGAGACACTGCAGGCAACAACATGTTTTTTTTTTCAAGCACTGGTCACATTTGAAGTTTTTGACTGTTTTAATAAACCTTGTTCTTGTAATTCCTCTACAATGTTTAATGGCCATTATCTCAACGTGAGTCTTTTTTTATTATACAATGTATTCTTAATACTAAAGGTTAAAACTGTTACCCTATTCACCTGCAGTGTGCCGCCTTAAATGCAGGAACGATGACCTATTGTCAGACAAACAATATAATTAGTAATGCGATTGGATAACAGGTTTATACAAACACAACCAGTGTTTTGAATATTTCAAACTGCCTTCATTCAATAGGTTCTGTTTTGATCTAAATAACTCTAAATAGGATATCTCTACTACGTCTGGGAAACTGAGGGCAGTTATTTTACAATGTCACAGAATGAACAGTGTGTAGGGAAGGGTGAATTGATTAGGGGTTATCACTTCTGACTTAATGTAGAGCAGAATTAGGTCAGAAGATGCTGCTATAACCACACAGACTCACCCACATGCACTTACACACGTGTTGCCATGTTAGTTTGTTTCCCGTTATTGAATAATGGCCCCAATCTATTTATCTAAATATATGTAAATGCAAGGGTTAAAAAAACGGGTTGAATTATTTTCTTTCATTAAAACATCCTGGCAGCAGTTCTCCAAAAAATAGCATTACACAAAACTAAACTACAAGTAAAACGAATAACGAATAACACCGCTATAATTGTTGGCTGAGGCAGAAAAAAATACAGTAATGACATCATCCATATAATGACGGCCTGTCCATTACTTCATCCACATGCGGCATGATTTACAACACCACACACAGTAAACCAATTATATGTGAACTGGTCCGCTCTCAAATCTGATAAGGCTCGGTCAATGCGATACAGCTGGAGCAGGTCTATAGTGGGCACTGTTAGCGAGAGTTCATCTCGGCTCATCCCAGATAATGTTTGACTGAGGCAATTAAAATGTTTTGTCTCGGGAAAAAAAGAAGGAAAAAGACCGAATTAAAGATAACAGTGACCAGGAATTCCATCAGCTAAAAACGTACTGTACTTATTTATTCCTTTAAAGCTATAGTGTGTAACTTATGTCTCCTCCATGAGTAATTCTGAGGAATTACAACAACATTGTCGGTGCATCGCCTTGTCGGAGCCTTTCGGTGACAGCACACCAATCTTTAAATGTCATGCTGTACTACTGAAACAAATATTGGGCTCTTCTTGAGCTCCTGTGCCAGGGTCGGGGGGAGGGGGGGGGGGGGGGCACCAGTTTGTAAACGCTGCCATACTGAAATACACAGAGAGAGTTTTGTGGAGCTGAGGCTTAATCAGATGCGTGTCAACTCATTTGGCAATTGGCTTGAATGGAACACACATTCATTCATATGAGAAAGTTACACACTGTATCTTTAATGTCTGCAATGTATAACAAAATCATAGAAAATTGAATCACTATATATTATTCACTAATATAATCAACATAATCAGAATCATTGAAATAGCAAATAGTTTGGAGAAGAAAAGTAATGCCCGCAGAAGTGTAAGTCTGATAGAAAAGAAACATGCAGAATTAAGACAGTATTCCCTTTTCCCTACCTGTTTGGGCCCAGAGTACAGCACATTTTAAAACATAATGAGTGTGTGCGTGTGTGTGTGTGTGCGTGTGTGTGTGTGTGTGCGTGTGTGTTTGCGTGTGCGTGTGTGTGTGTGTGTGTGTGTGTGTGTGTGTGTGTGCTCCTTTCACAGTAATGGGCCAGGAGTCTGACATGGCGCTGACAGCTTCTAGCCACAGATCTGTCGAGAGGTAAAAGCTGTGTGTGCTCCTCGAGGAAGAGGAGACATAGACAGCCAGAAAACAGGGCTTTCTTTCCCTTGTAATCTCTGTAGATTAAACATCTAGTCTACCTTGCAGGTGTGGGGGGGGAAAAATGTGCCAAGATGCGTCCCGTTGACACAGGGGCCTTTTGCACACATCTCAGCGGGTTTTCTCTGCTAAAAAGCCAATAGGGGCCTGTCTTTGGCTGACAAAGATGAGGTGTTTCTGGGTATATACCTGTACAAGGTCAAAAAGTAGGAAAGCTTTGTACTGACAGCGCACTTGGTTTTGCGGTGGTTGTAAAATATACTTGTTTTAAGGCACGTAAGCACAAAAGATTGGAGGAGTGAATGAAAGATATTAGAGCAGTAATACAAAAGCAATCAGGGCTTTACCACATAAAAAAGGTTTACCACAGTCATCTCTATGAAGCAATTTTTATAAAGTATTTTCAAACGGCCCCCTTCACCTTCATTGGCCATTCTCTTTGCCATAGAGTTCACTGATGTGCCGTTAATTAATGACTACAATGAAACTTGAAAATGTAATGGCACGGCTATTAAAAGGAGAGCTCTTGACTCTTAAAGATAACGATTCCATCTTTGACTTGAATCCAGGTCTAAACTGTAGTGTTTCCAGTGCAAAAGGCTATACACTGCAAAACACAATGCTCCAAAGGGGGAAGTAGTCAATGGGAATTTAGCATGTTCTGCAAAACATCAGTGCAGTGCTGATAAGGTAAGAATATGACTATGCTTTGATCTGTCTCCAGTATTGACTGGCAAGAGTCCCTTCAAGGTTATAGCCATCATCATGTTAGAGCTATAATCAAAAATCCTGACAGCTTATTGGACAAGCTATTGATCAGCCCAGTGTACAGCCTTCTCCTTTAATAGTATATGCAGCTGAATAATCTTGGGTTATTGCAGGGAATAAAAAACATCCAGGGGTGACAAGGCTTTACCAGAGGCCAGTCCTGTAATGACTTTACTCCCTTAAGACTCATCATGTATGTGGCCTGTTGATCAGTGATACTGTGGATGAATACATAATGAAGGTGCAGGTATTTCATTGCAATATTCACTATGTTGGATGCTGCAGTATTTTACCCAATGAATCATACAGTGAGCACAAGCATAAAAAAAAAATCAAATGTGCTTCGGCAACCCGTCACCAAAATTAAAAAATTAAAATTGCAAGCATGTCACCTCAATTGAAAATGCAGATGAAACGAAAAGTTGTTGGCATTTAGTTACCTTTTTGTTCCACTTCTATTTTTAGGCATGAAGGGGAGAGAGAGAGAGAGAGAAAGAAAGAAAGAAAGAAAGAACAAAAAGAAAGAACAGATTATTGACCAGATATTTTATTACAGCAGTCACACACAACAGTGGAGGAAGAGCATGGGGTTAGTGGAAGAGACGCAAAGCATTCAATCATATTATATAGTCTTGGAAGTCAAGGAAGGAGAAAAAAAAGTGCTGCATCACGTACAGTGTAAGCCTGCGGGTAAAAGATACGATTAATCAGGTCTGAAATTATACACAATATTTATTTTGTCTTGCAGGAATGATTGTGTGATAGTATGTGTAAAACAGATGTACAGTACATGACTTTTTCTACAGCCATTAAAAGCACTCAACCATATGGCCTGCGGCGCTTACAGGCAATCTTTTGAGAGTAGGTTAAAACTTGGAGAGAGAAAAACGCCTCCCGTGCAAATTGGCTACATTTCACAACACACGCTGCAATGGCCTCAAGCTAATAATTCTTCATTTATGACCTAAACAGAGTGATGAAGCTAACATACACCTGCATACCGACATTATGGGATACTATCAGAGAAAAGTAGTTTAAATGTATTGATATTGACTAAGGACTGAGCTGCTTTTGCGGCCGCTAAACCAGTTCAAATGAGAGAAAAAGATAAGTGTCCATTTCACAGAGCACGCACAAATAGGGGAAATGCATGCTGCACGGCCAAGTGCGCCTGTGCCATTTGCATGTATGTAAATTGGGAAATATTCATACATTGGGTGCATAATTGTCACCCTCCAATGCAAATAATCCTTGTTGAAAATACTACTAATACTACTACTATAAGTCAAGTCCATGTTAATACCTAATCCACAACACCAGTGCTAATTGCCAAAGGCAGTTATAGACGGGCCATTTACTGCCGTTTTCACTCATGTATTATGCATTATGTAATTCGAGTCAACATTCCACGTCGTCATTTGATCCATTTTTATTGTAAAAATAAATATTGATAAGTGCACCTTTTTCAAAGATAACATAGCATGCACATTGATAACTAGCAAGAAAGCCCTATTTTTTGCATGGCCTATATTATTAAAACGGAATGCCTTGTGGACTGAGTCAAATGTAAAAGCCGTCTTTGATAGTACCGCTTAACAACTATAGTGAAAGCCTGTTGAAAAATGTCTAGGGCCACTACATCTGAACTCTCTGCACACCAACGTGTATTGGTTCCTCTTGTGGACAAGCTTTTCATGTCAGTCATGGCATTTTGCTTTTTTTCCCCCGCCGTCCCTTCCCCTCCAGTAATCCTGCTTCTAATAAGAGAGGATTAACCTCTGTTACCAGGGCTTACAAGGGCTCTCTCCTCCAAATGGAGAGTGCACCAGAGTGAGCTATGGAGGTCAGCAGTGGGCAGAGGCGGGCGGGGGGGAAAGTTTGAGAGATGGGAAAGTTATTAGAGGAGAACAATATTAATGTGAGGTGCTGAGCCAATGGGAAAACCAACGAGTGAGGTGGGGGCTGCGTCAAGGCAAGGGGGAAAGGGAAAGGATGGGGGGGGGGCTTCCTTCAACAAGTCTGCTGTGTTTGTCAGATCATTAAATTGTACACTGGTACAAGCACGAACACCTCATCAACAGCAAACACTCCATACGTCATTGAAACACAATAAGTCCAGAAAGGCCGAGGCCTGGTGCAACAATAGTCCCCGAGGCTGACGTCTGAATCATCATTACTGGCGACTCAAATCTACCAATAACTGGGAGCTGCACACAGAACCCGATAGATCAAATTAAAGTAAATAGCCACACATCGCCGATCGAAAACAAGGCCTTCCTCCCCACCTCCCATGAGCAGCAGGGCCACACACCAGGGACCCAGGGGGGGGCGGGGACATTTCTGATTGAGCGATGGCTAACAGTGGCGAGGGAGGAGAGCAGGGTAATGATGTATAGAGAAAGGCATTAGCAACCGGGGATGTGAGAAGTGGGATATGACGCCATCGCCGGGGGAGGTGGTGTTGAAGAAAAGGGGAGTTAAAGGATATGGATGAAAAGCCTGACAAGCAAATGCTCCACTCCCAGGGATCCTGTGTGCAGTGTGGATGGCATTGACCACGTTTACACACACACAGCCATATTTTACGATATTAACCTGGTTAAGATCATAGTCAGTTTCACCTTAATATGAATAAGGTCCCAATCAGAGTAAGTAATAGTCATATTAAGACAGCTAGAGTATTTTGACCTTAGTCGTGTATACAGACATGTATACACCCTATCACACTAAATATTTCCACCAAAGTTGTTGTCAGTTTGCGACACATACCCTGGTTTATGGCTGCTAAACCAGCTTGTGTAAAACATGGTGTGTACACTTCCTTAAAGTAAGCGGTGTCATGTTTGGCAAAAACAATGCGATACAACCAAGATCACATAAGGAGTGTTTTTAGCTTCATGCCCAGAATATGAACCTTATTTATGGACCCAGAGAGATGCCCGCTGGATGCCAAAAAAATATCTACTCCTCAGATCACTCAAACCAATTTGTATATGTCACGTCAGTCCACTGGTGTTGCACTACCAATGCATTAGAGTCTGAGGTATACCTGTGATACAGCATGCAGCCGGATACAAGCATAGCAGCGGGGGAAAAGCAAGCTGAAAAAAGGGAGAATTGATTCATTTCAAAAAGCGTCTTCTAGTCTCCAACCATTGTGACCTTAATACGATTTTGGTCACGGCTGTCACTGAGTCACTAAAAAGCACTTAGCTCTCTCTCATCCTCACATCTCATCCTTTTCCTCGTCTTCCTCTCGGTTCCTCCTTCTCTGATGTCTGAGAAAACTGTAGCCGACTCCAAAATATGCGCAGAAATACAAATAAGAAAGGAAAAAAAGGGGAGTCCTCTCTAAGCTATACTCTTACCTCTTAAGAGTTACATCCATGGGCCATCACTCAAAATAAGCCTTTGAGTCAACAGGCTCTTCATGATATAACATATACCATGCCTGTCCTGCAATTCTGAATCAAAACACTTCAAAAAAATCCTCATCCTGATATCCAAGGACACAGCATAATGAGTTTTTACTGCATACAGTCCACCATGTCCAACAGTCTTGGCCGGAGCATGGCTGACTCCGCTATGCTAGTTGGGGCCGTAGCCCTTTTAACAAGTGGCTATAGAGCCATGTCCGGTTCCCTTCCGGCAATAACCCTACTATTTATTATGTTGTCTCCCCGGCAGGGATTCCGAGCAAGCGCAGAACATAAACTTCGATGTGCGATATGCGATCCTGTTTACACAGATATAATGCCGACTATGAACGAGTTATCTAGTTGTTCTTATCCGACTTTGCATGTCCGTTAATGTGCCGATTTGTGTGCAAAGTAGATCAGATAAAGGTGTTAACATGCATTTTACAAGTCCTGTTGAAGTCTTATTCGTTTATTTACCCGATTATGAGTCTGCATGTAACCGCACTGAGTTCTCCATGTACTGTGCGGTATCTGGTTTTGATAAGGCCCAGGGCAAAAACAACAGATTTCTTTTTTTTACCTATGGTCTACCACTCGTTTAGAGATCATTGGAAAGTACAAAGGAACACAACTAATGGAGATACTTCAGTGAACTGTGTAATGACGATGGTAATGGTAAGCACTCCACTCTCCAACACACTGTTTTCAATGTAACCAACTTCAAAACAAAAATGGAGGCACCGAGATCATTATTTGAATAAGAGGTGATGATCATGGAGTGGCCATTAAACCCCCTTAAAAAGCACGGATATGGGATTGAGCAATTTTGAATCAGCAGATTTTAATGTCGGGTCTTGGGGGGTTCACCCAGGCCATGGGAGCTCTTGATATTTCAGCAACTTAAAGGCGGGGGGTGGGGGGGATGTGAGGGCTTCTGCCACTGCCACTTCAACTTAAAATTTGCCAATTAATGGCGGCAATTTTGATGGATTAAACAGCATTAGAAAACACACTTTATCATTCAGCCTTTTCACAGTAATGGTGAGAACGGTTGAATGTCTCATTGGGAATTGGAAGGGTCTAGCAAATATAGAGCAGCTGTAATCTCTCTTACTTGGAGGCCAAACAAAACCAGATGGAGGAAATGCCATGCACTGGCAAAACAATTCCCCTTAACATTTCATTTATCTAGGAGGGATCTGCCAAAGACCGATGCTCTTTTTTCCGGCCGGTTTCAGACAGTTGCACATAGGCACGCCTGGACACAGACCACCGCGAGGGCTCTTTATCTTCTGGACACTGAGAAGCAGCTTGAGGGTGGCTTGCTTTAAAAACACATCAATGCTACTCATTTGTGTTAAAGGTGGAGTCAGCGATTCTGGAGAACGTTTGTTGTCAGAATCTCTTTTTGTAATAATCAGTGAAAATCTCTCAACGATCTGCTTCCTTCCCAAACTGTGTGTGGGCTGAAATAATTATGGTGTTAATACACAGCCTAGGCTATGTAAATGTGTATGTCAACAAACGGTATGTTAACAAAGGGGGACCCACTGTAGCTAGCAACAAGCTCATTTACAGAGCCTAGGGTGTCTATTAACACTATTTTTTTTTCAGCGTACACAGTAGCGGATCGTGAGGAGATATTCACATATTTTGACCAAAAAGTAAATCGGACAACAAGCATTCTTCAGAATCACTGTCTCCACCTTTAACAACATATACATGTATCTACAGGGATACGAAACCACACATATCTAGGGCCATCCAATGCCTATAAATTAAGTAGATCATGTCATGATTAAATGACAGTATTAGAAAAATATATATTTTGGGTCAGTCTTATTTTATGGTTATTATGAAAACAACTAATCAGCTAAGTGATTTACCAGGCCGTAGTTTAGGGGAAAAATATTACTTGGCCATGTTGTGGGGTCGGGGGGGGGGGGGGGGGGGGGGGGGGGTTGGACAATACAATAACTCACTGAAGCGCTTGAAGCGGTTTGGCTGCAGTATGGTTCACCCTGCCAAACGCATAAAGCTGGAAGACGCAACACGGCTGATTCTGCAGCTTACCCTGATTGGTCAAACTGTCTAACCAAATTCAATAAGCTGAGCATGCAACCTAGTATATTACATTCACAACGACGTTATTTTAACAGTTGTAAAATGACCAATAGGCTACAATCAAAAACTCAGTGAATGAAAGAGAAACAAAGTATTGTGTTTGTGTGCTCGTTGTTCAGCTTTAGACAATCCTTAAGCACCTAACATCACACCCAATATAATACCATTGTACTGCCACTGCATAATGCAGTCCATATACCGTGTGTGTTGGGAACATGCAAATTCATTTCAAATATCATTTCCACATGAGAAGTGGCTCTGCATAGCTATTGTAGTCTATATACCTCCCTGCTTGAGACACGTGCCAAAGCAGCTAACAATGGTGGGGGACCTTTAGCTGAGTCCCTGTCAGCGCCCGGCCCTGTCATGTGAGAGGCAGCTGTATGGATTTTCATTTGAATAATTAACGCTTCCCAATTTCACACTAATGGTCGAGAGGTATCAGAATGGTATCATTAGCCGCTAATAGAGATTCATGGCAGAAGGGCTGCAATCTCTTTTACAATACCCCCCCCCCCCCCTCCCTCTCTCTCTCTCTCTCTCTTGCCCTCTCTCTTTCTCTCAACCAAGAAGTTGTAGAGCGCACAAACCCCCCTTAACGCCATCCCATCAGCCTCTTAATTAATGACACAAATTACCAGGCTTTGAATAGCATGTGCCTAAGGACGGGGGAGGACTCGCAGGCCCACCATCTCTCTTTCTCTGGATTTTCTCTCTGGTCGTATCCCTCATTTCTTTCTTCCTCCTATCATTTCCCTGGGTTGGCGCCCATGACTTTTCCCCATACCACATCTTTACAGGTTCCATTTCTCAACACCCCATTGTTTTTGTTCAACCACTTGTCAGCTGTGGACCCCACCCCCTGTGTACAAAGCATTTACAGAATAAATCATTTACAGAATAAATCTTACTAGGAATAATTTAAATAAATAATATTTAAAAAAATATATATAACACAGAATGGATGCTAGGGTGGAACTAAAGACGTAAAGACATTTAAAACGGTATAATCAGTTACGGTTTTATTATTATTGTTTTGGATATCACTGTCTCCCTTAAATCTATATTTAATATCGTTTTTAATTTGGCATAATTTATGAATGAGAAAAAGCCAATTATCATATTTTGTGTTTTTGATTACCTTTACTTAATATAATATACTAAACATGTTTTAAAATGGCCCCCAGTCTGGGCCCAGGAAAAAATTGCTCTAGAACCGTACTTATTCAATCCCCTCCCCTAGTGTGGGCTCTGTGTCTCCATCGCTTTTCTCACTCCCACCTACTGGGAAGCTGCTATGCTATCTCATAACCTTGACAATGCAGGATGCTGTGCATGTGTGCACTTCTGTTCTTCTGCCAGTGTGTGTGTGTGTGTGTGTGTAATGTGTGTGTGTCTCCCTTTGAGGGACAGGTGCAAGGACTTGGCACCCATCCAACCTGCTATACCCACGTGGGACCGACCAACATAAGGGGGGAGAAAAAGACGAGTGGAGCCTAGGAAAAACAAAATTAAATCCTTCTTCTTTTCTTTTTTTTTGTTGTAGAACGTACGTAGCAGATAATTGGAGCAGAAATAACCTAATTGCACCTCCAAAAATATGTCTTGATTTTTCAAGGACCTTGAAATTATGGAGGAGAACAGAGGGGAAGCTGTGGGGGGATTGTGGGTGGGGAAAAGAGAAAGTAAAGAGTGTGCTTGGACTGGTGTGTGTGTGTGTGTGTGTGTGTGTGTGTGTGTGTGTGTGTGTGTGTGTGTGTGTGTGTGTGTGTGTGTGTGTGTGTGTGTGTGTGTGTGTGGGGCTGTACCTCTCTGAACACCATTGAACAACGAAAGAAAGGAAAAAAAGACACGCAAATGGAAAAGGAGCTTTGATTAGTAGGGTGATCATTAAAAGGAGAGACCCCCTGGGGAGACCAATCTCTAATTAGTGCTATATCCTCGACACTTGGCACCATAACAAGTCTTTCAGACCAGTGCCTGACTGTGTGTGTGTGTGTGTGTGTGTGTGTGTGTGTGTGTGGGTAGCTTGGGCGGAAACACTGAGATAAAAGCCTTACTTGTGTTGTATAAATCGAAGTCTTTATGGACATTACAAGAAGCTTGATCAGCATACTGCACCCACGCTACACCACACTTTGTATTATGAAATGATACACATTGTGTAATGGTAGATATACAGCTTGTTTGTTAGTCATTATCATGTTGTTAGGGTCGTCACAACAACTATAGACTTTAGGTCGAACAAAAGCTTTGTCTATCCAGTATGGGATGGTTATCGCTAAAAGGTTTGGAATAAAGAGATAGCCGCCAGCTTCGATATGTGGCTCATGGAGTTCTCTAGCACTCTATATGTATATGGAGAAAATCCGTTATGAGATCTCAGGGAAAGCAGAAATATTTAAACAGATATGGCAGCCTTTCCTGGATATATAGCAGCGCTGAAGTGACCTTCATGACACCTGTTTGACTTTTAATGTTTTGCTTAACATTTACCCTTTCATTTAAACAATGTCCTTAGAAACATGTTAAGTAGAGTACGTGTTTGTGTGTTCACTTTATCATTTGTGTGTTTGTGTTCTTTTTATTATCCAAACATAAAGTATTTAAGAAAATAATAATTAAATCTACCAAAATGAGCCGCTGCATTTTAATCAAAAAGTTGGGTTATTACTGGAAAAATGTATAAGTCCATGCTTTGCCCAACTGCCAAACTGCCAGATTTAGGATGGATAGAAAGACCCGGATGTCTACTACATCCGGCCAAGATTTTTAGTGTTGAAAACAGCATCCTATTTGGGCGATTCTGACCCATAATCCAGTGCGAACCTGAAGTGACGTCACATCAATGGAGCCTCGATATGAAAACAAACGGGGATGCGACGGATATAAAAGCAAGAAATCAAAAGTATGCCTACTGCATCCTAATTAGATAATTTTTATCGTCAGATTTAGTATGTAGAATAGAAAAAAGAAAGAGTTTGCGATTCGGAACGCAGGGTGTATTTGCATGAATCACCAACCATTCAATCATAGATAGATGGTCATTGACTCGCAGCCTGCTACACAACAACAAAGGCATCACACTTTGAACTGCAGCTCCACATTAGCTTTCTGATTAACATTTATCTACAAACAAAGACAGTCTCATCCTGCACATTAGCTTATTGAATGATCTACAAAACCAACATCCACAGCACTGCCGACATCAGTTGGCAGGCTATATCGCCAATTAGCTAGTCCGGTGTAACATAAGCACCTTTAACTGCTTAAAGCCTTGCTAACCACTGAAGATCTGTGGGCTGGGGATGTGTGGGTCCCTATAGTATCACAGTTAACACAATCTTGCAGGTAATCTGCTTGCAGCCCACTTTTGTTCACTGTCTCTCTGTATGCTGCAGAAACTTAGCCTGCTACCTAAACTGTACATCAAGTATAATCAGAGGTGGAATGTTACTAAGTATATTTATTCAAGTAGGCCTACTGTAAAAAAAGTGCAGTACTAAATTCAGTGGCAACTATTCAACTTTTTACTCTACATACACAAAGGATCGGAATACTTCCTCCACCACTGTTGATAGTACATTTTGAAACTACTTTTGCACAATTTTTTTGACTGCAAAAAAGGATGGCTAATTGGGTATGAAGGGCAGAAACGGTTCAACCCTGTAAGAACAAGATCTTTCATGCCAAGCATACTGTAAAACCAATATGTTGTGATATCCGAGTAGGCGACTAACCCTAGTGTGAATGTGGCGTGAGATATGTGACAGGCAGTAGTCATCGGAGCTTGCTGTGTGGGTTAGGGAGTGGTCAGCTGTCACCCAGTGATGAGATGGCATTACAGCACACACGCAGACACACACACACGCGCACACCCGCAGACACACACACACACACACACACACACACACACACACACACACACACACACACACACACACACACACACACACACACACACACACACACACACACACACACACACACACACACACACACACACACAAACACACACACACACACACACACACACACACACGGCTATACTTGTGAGGACATTCATTGACATAATGCATTCCCTAGCCCCTTACCCTAACCATCCAAACTAAATGCCTAACCCCAGCCCTTACACTAACCCTAACTTAAACTTAATTCATACCTGAAAAATAGTGTTAACCCTCAAAGAGCTCTTTAAAAGGCCTGTCCCAAAGTGAGAACCGGCCAAACTGTCCTCACTTTTCCAAAAATGTCCTCACTCTTAAGGTCTAAAACTGAAATTTGTACTCACAAAAAATGGTTGTACCCACACACACACACACACACACACACACAAAGAAGTTGATGGTCGCTCAGGTGGGGAAGATGCACAGAAAAAAAGAAAAAAAAAGAAAAGAAAAAAAGCATCCGTCTGAACAAGAGGGCTGATGCTGGCTGGCATGTTGCGCGGGGAGCCAGGTGGGTGTGGCTGTGTGATGTATTTGCTGTCACGGTGTTGACTCGCCGCACTAGAACCTGATGAACGCGGGACCGGAGAGCTCAAGGGCAAAACGCCACTGAACTTCCATATACAATCTGCTCCGTTAGATTTACCGATAGCATCAAATAGAGTGATCTACCCCTTCGAGAAGCTTAAAAAGTAGCCGCGACATTATCCGAGGTGAAGAGAACTGCCTTGGCTGGCTGCTTGGGGACCGCTTAACGTGTTTGAGAGTGAGCATGAGAAAATGATCCAAGCCCATCTACTATTCAACATCAGCTGAGACCTTATTTCGATGAATCTCTATCGCTTCTTGGTTGTGTAGCTACATTAATGCCAGACAGACACTATTTTGAGATGTGTGGCTATTTTTCTTCATATCTGCTTTCATAATAGTATAAAGCTAAGGTCCAAAATGAACATTTAGGTGTTTTTTTGACATAAACCTGTCGGTTTGCGTCTTCTATACGACCGTCTTTAACAGCCATTATCTCAACATTCGTTTTTTTCAATACTTTGAACCATAAATCTCAACTTCCAAAGCACTTACATCAAATATTAACAAGTATTTCTATTATCTTTCTTCAAGCTTTTCTGAAGGTTATTCCATAAAGATTTGTTGGTTATTGTCTGATTTATGATATATTTTCTTTTTAAAAACTAACCCTATTCACCTGCAGTGTCCTGCCTTTAAACAATGAGCTACCCTGACCAGACGCATAGCCAATACCAGCGTCCGCATTACCGCCATAAAGTGTGTGTCCCGGTCACACAGGTGGTGTTTAGCTACGGCGTGACCACTGCATAATGGTTCCTGTAATCACAACACATTCTGCCCCAAAACTGCATTGTTAGTGATAGCCATGTGTACAGCATCAATTTCAAGGTCTGCACCTGCCAACACAGAAGGACAGGGGCCGTTGGTAGCAGGTGTTCGAGTGAAACACGCCAACACCATCTACTCCATTATTGGTTGAGGTGCCCCCCCTCCCGCCCCCCCCTTGAACCTGGTAGAGCCGTTATTATCAGCAAAATGAATTATAAACCAATTAAAATGTGGAGTCAACAATTTCGGAGAACACTTAATTCTTCACAAAACAGTGAATACCTCCCCATGATCCGCTACCTGTCCGTTTTATGTACACTGGGGAACAAAAGGTGTTAATATACAGCCTAGGCTCTGTAAACTGATTTACTGAGCTACGGTGGGCCCACTTTGTTTACATACCAGTTGGCATACCCTAGGCTGTGTATTAACAGCCATTTTTTTTGTCCAGCACAAACGCAATACGGACAGTTAGTGGATTATGAGGAGATATTTACTGACTTTGACAACGAGACTTTGTAAACAAGCATTTGTGGAGCAATAGCTGACTCCACCTTTAAGTTAAGTTGGGAATGAAAGGAAGTAGACACATATGATATGGCAATTTTCTATGGACTGTGGTAGGAGCTATTGGGGTGACACCGCTCCTTTGAAATGGGTAGAATTGATTGCCTGATTATACTATATGTCCTGGCTTTTGCTTTGGAAGTGTGAGCAATATGTAACAGGGCTGAGCTGGATCCCATTGTGCGAGACAGGGTTTTACATTGTCCTTATTAGCTACAAACAGTGGGGGGAACGAGTGGCTTAGGCATAGGAAAAGACTGCCAGCAGGTTTTCTCCTCCTTTGTACTTCTCTCTCGCTCCCTCTCCTTGTCTTCGCCTTTTCTCACTTATACCTCCACCACCTGCTCTGAACTGAAGTGTAAAGAATAAAAGTGTGTGCCTGAAAAGACTCAGTAATTATCCCCTACCTAATTATGTTTTCTTAGAGGGGTACAAGTTTTTTTTTTTACCATTCGCCTGGTGCCTAGTCAGTCAATTTGCCATGGAAACTACACAGAAAAGGACCACCTAATCACCAAAGGAGATGGTTGATGGCGTGGGATAAGGAAGAAAAGAAAGGTAAAAGCAAGCCTTCGACAGTTGAAAAGAGGTTGGACTGAGAGTTTCTTGAAAGCAGAGATGATGATTTTTTCGCGGTAATGGTAGTCATTTTCGTAATTTCCCACATCTGGAACAATCCCTGCTTTCCAAATCACATCCTTTTTCTTCTTACTACACTACTTACTAAAGTACAGAAGATTTTTAGAGCCAGAGAAAAAAATCACATAAGGAAGATTTTTTTTCATTATGTCCATAAATGTCAAGAATAAAGACGAATACTGCAAAATGCTATTGGAGTTAGTGGGGCATTTATGTATTTTTCAGCATACTACAATTGACGTGCATGTATTCTCAATCTTTTTCTGACATGCTAAATAGTAGGGAAGTATGGGGACTGGAACACAGGGAAAGACGATATGGACATGGGCGCCACATTGTTCTCTATCAACCGAGGTTATGGAAGCGCTTCATTACTCCAGAAGAAGATGAACAGTGGGTAGGTATAGGAGGGAGAGACTGTGGTGTCCACCTCATCCACTCAACCTTTGGGAGAAGCTGTTAAAGTGAAAGTTACACGGATAAGGAAAGGGAAAAGGTTTTAATGAGGCACTATGAGAATGGATGCGCGTGTCCCTCTGGGCATGAAGCTCAAGGTGAGAGGGCGGGGACGGAGACAGATGTCGGCCATTGGCAGAACGGTCATGTTTATGAGTCATCATAAAGGGGTCAGCACATCACTTCTGCCAGAAGGGTATAGCCTCACTAATCTGCAAAGAGCATTGGGGGGCACGCACTAACCACACTAGTGCCAGATGAGAAATGAGTGTAACCTCTTGTTCACAGGACTCTATTATAACCTGCAGTGTTAAATACAACGGGCTACATCTAGTCACTCTTCTGCTTTAAGATGAGATGCTATAGGTGAATAGGAAAAAATAATAATGTTGAGATAATGGCTGTTAAAGGTACTCCAAGGAACTTTCACTTTGTGTTAATTATTACACCTCCTTTGGACAAAAGCGGCAGTGTTTACTATGCCAGCTGTAGTTCCTGGGTGAACGTACCCATGACAAAAGGAATGGGGAAAACTATATAAAAATAGCATTGTTTGCCGTTATATGTCATTTATGATCATCAGAGGACTAATAAGACTTCAGAAATATTTAAAAGTTCCTTGTGGCGTCTTTAAAGATAGTTGTATAGGAGAAATAGACAGTCGCACACAGACACGGTTTAGTCACCTAATCTCAAATGTAAATATGATGCATTGCATTGTGCTTTGACGCTGTTATATGGCTCAGGCAAACACCAGCAATCTTAGTAAGTTTTTGTAATATTCGTTTTCCCATTACAACTGATAGAGCGCATCAAATTGCAAATTAATGCAAATCAATATTGTATCTACAGGATACGTCCGTCAATTTAGCACGCTCGTATGGCATTACTAGCGTCTAGCGAGCGTCTGATAATACAATCTCTCCGGCTTATTAAGATACGTAGAGGAGAGGTAGAGAAAAGAAGCGCCCCCTACCCAGGGAGAAATACAGATGAAAGCTATAGGAGAAACGAGGGGAGGGGCAGGTGAGATTGTGAAAGAGAATAGAGAGAGCCAATGAAGGGAAGTAGAAAGGAATAAGTGGTGAGAGCATTTAATGGCCAAAAATCTAAGTGAAAGTGAGGCAGACTTGGAAGAAAAGGGGGTATTAAGTCTGAGAGGGTGAGCTTGTCAGTGGAATACAGAGTCAAGACTTTCACAAGTGAAGGAGAGTTGGAGTCACGGCTGGCTGCTTCTCTTATTATTAGGTACTCCAATGCTTGTCTCAGTCTGTCTCAGGGAACTTTGTAAGGAGGCTTCTGTTAAAAGCCCATCCACAATTGAACTGCTACATTTTTTTTTTTTTTTCAAATTCCAAGCCCCAGTGATACCTAATTATTTATCACAGTTTAAATGAAAGCTCAAACTATTTCGCTATGTTTCTAAAGATGTCCATTCAACGAGGGCTTCAAGACACACAAGTGGAAAGCACTTGAGGCTCATTCAAAGTTTTTGTCCAAAGGGGTTGCAAGGATAAACACAAACTGAAAGTTCCTCGGAGCACCTTTAATGATCGTAGAACGCTGGATATATTTTGTATAAGTTGTGTAACTGTACCTTGCAATAGCTTCAGTTGGGCCAGTGTTCTAGGTAAGCTTGGAAAGACACTGGCGATGGGTTTGCTATGGTATGAAACGTAAATCGGCATATTGCAAAGAGTGTGGTGTTAAAGAGACATCTGCCAGCTCTGGAACACAGGTAGCCTACAAATGTGAACAATACATGGAGTGTTAAAAATATGGTTTGCATTTGAATTATTGGAGTTCACTTCAACCCAGCAGCTGCTGACTCGGGGATAAATGCCAATGACTACAATTTTTTTTTTTATAAGCTTTAGATCATTTCCGAGCGAGCCTCACAACACGTGAGTTTTTTTTTGGCAGGCACAGTTATGGTGACTTTGGTGTTCCACTTAGGAGGTCATCATAACACAATACATGTGGTCATACAGGCCACTTCCTCTAGCCCAGCCTCAACTTCCCGACCGTCTGTCTGTCTATCCCGTCAACCCACGCTGATACTTCCATTCCCTCCCCAAATGTTTCCACTCAAGTTATGTGCAGCCAGACCTTCCCTGCGTTCCGAATCGCATACTCTTTCTTTTATCTATTCTACATACTACATCTGACGATAAAAAGAATCTAGTTAGGATGCAGTATGCCACAATTGGGACATACTTTTACTTATTTATTTCATCATAACATCACGCCTTGATCTTGCCTCTTGCTTTCATACCCATCACATCCCCGTTTGTTTTCATATGGAGGCTCCGTCGATGTGACGTCACTTCACGTGCGCACTGGATTATGGGTCAGAATCGCCCAAATAGGATGCTGTTTTCAACACTAAAAATGTTGGCCGGATGTAGTAGACATTCGGGTACTTCCAACCATCCTAAATCTGGCCACAAGAAATCCTAAATCTTTTTTCCACCATCCTAAATAGTAGAAAGTATGCGATTCGGAACGCAGGGCTAGTTTGTTTTTATCAAGCATTGGTCAATTTTGAGATTTTTTTGTCTATTTTGCTACAGCCATTTTCTTAACATAATTTGTTTTCAATACTTAGAAACAAGAATCTCAACTTCTAAAGCATTCACATCAACCTCACTTTCCAAAATCATTATGAGCTCTATTTCAAATGTTATTTACAGAACAATTTGTTCATAGATTTCTTAATAATCGATTTATTATACGTGTTGTTCCTAAAAACATGCCGGAAATGCTTATTTTAAAAGCTGTACATAGTATTTTTTTTAAAATCTGTTCTGTAAAACGTTTGACTCTAATATGTTGTTAAAATTAAATAAAGATTTTAACTATGGCTTTCAATAACTGGCTTTATCCAACATCTAGATGATCTTTTTTAAAGAGAAGCACATGTACATATACTTATACAATATTTGCATCATTTATACAAATATTTCTGAATAAAATGTCATACAAAAGAAATAACTGTTTTAATTTAAGTAATAAAATGGCAAAGCTTCATGATATACAGCCCCGGAAAAAATAAGAGACCACTTCAAATGTTCAGTGTCTCTTGTTTTACTCTTTAGAGGCTTATGTTTGAGTAAAATGAACATTTTGATTTTAGAATATAACTGAAAAGTTTCTACCAAATTCACAACAAAAATATTGTCATTTAGAGCATGTTCAATAAGTAATCTGGAGATAAAGATTTAAGAAAAATCCAGACTGGTCTCTTAATTTTTTCCAGGGTTGTATATAAATTAATTTCGAAATGTATAATTCACCTGCAGTGACTCGCCTCAAATCCCTTTCCCCTATTCCCTTTGGAGATGTCTTACCACTATGGCGGCCATTGAGCTGAACTGAACTGAAAACAGCAAGTATGTTTCATTTCAAAGTCAAACAGCCTGTTTTTCTCACTAACAAAGACATGGCATGATCAGACATGATTCCTCAAAGGTATTAAAGTGCTGTGAACTGGGGTAGCTGATGGGAAAGCACTGACAAGCACCATCTCACACTGGCAAAGTAGTTAACACTATCTCTGACTGAACACATTAGCAGTTTCATTCCTTTGAGCATATTGACATCATTCCCACACGGCGGTATTCTTCTTGATGATACATCTACATTGGTTTCAACTGATATGTCCCTTAAAAGGTGGAGACAGCGATTCTGGAGAATGCTTGTTGTCAAAATCACTTTTTATCCAATTCAGCGAATATCTCTCCTCACAATCCGCTACCTTTCTCGACTGAAAAAAAATCTGTTGTAAATACACAGCCTAGGCTCTGTAAATGGGCATGTTGCTTTTTTTTTTACAAACCAGTTTACAGAGCCTATAGGCTTTGTATTAACACTGTTTTTTTATCCAGCGCACACACAGACAGATAGCGGATCTCGAGGGGATATTCACTGATTTTGACAAAAAGCTAATTTGACCACAAGAATTCCCCAAAATGGCTGACTCCACCTTTAAAATGCTGCATCAACAATGCACTGTATACCTAGGATCTGCTTGCTTTATCACCATTACATTACACAACCAATATCTTGTAGAGGATTTTACTAAAGAACAATTGAGTGTTAGCTGGCACACTGTTGACATAAATTGATGCCATGCAGGAAGAAGCAAATGAAGAAAGTGTTAATCTCCTGTCAGCTACAACAAAGACTTTAACGGTTGATACATAACAGTATCGCGTCAATGGGTAATCATTCCTCCACACTGATACACTATATCCTTTCTTCACAGGCAAACAACACTGTCAATAGTATTTTGCTGTCTTCACGCAGGGTGTTATGTTTCTCAGATCTCAGGGAATCATCACTTGTCTTCGCATCCACTGCTGCTTCTTAATCTGTTCTAAAACCGGAATGACACAGCCGAGATATTTTTGAATACACTTGGATGATTACTTGTGTGTGCATGTTGATTGGGCTCTTAAAGCCCATGCAATCCTTCTTAGTATGTAATTCGGGGAGTTAGTTGCATGATAGTAAGTATCTGAAAAAAGTTAGGCATACTTATCAATCCAAATAAAAATATATTATCATTTTAGTTTGATACACTTTACAGAAATTCGGTTTAGATGAGGCTATGGGCTATGCTCCTTTTTCTTATTACACAATAAGTATTCTGAACCAATCACGACAGTTCTCTTCCCGAACAAAACATGACTGTTGCCATGGAGACCATTTGAAAACAGCCATAACCACACAGTCCTGTCAAGAGGTCTGGACAGTAAAAACGCTGTATTATTACGTTGTAAAATATTCATGAACATTCATTTTCAATTACATTTTTTTAAAGCAAATTAAGACTCCCACATTTATATTATATATACTGTATGTATACAGTATATAATATATATATATATATATTTAAACTATTTTAGACTGGGTTTCCAGAGGCATTCAGAGGAAATGAGAAATGGGGGGAAAGCCTGCGGTGCATTGCAGTGTGAGAGAATAAAGGAGTACATACTGTAAGGTACACATTCATATTGGACTTCCAGATATTTGTAGGTTCCCGGGCAGGGGTCAGGAAACACATCTGGGCCAGCCACGACAGCACACTGGGTCCGGTTATTACATCTGGAAAAATAAGAGAAAGAGGTCATTTTTTAAGGCAAGACAAGTTTATTTCTATAGCACAATTCAGACACAAGGCCATTCAAAGTGCTTTACAGGGGCACGATTAAAATACATAATACACATTAGAAAAGCGAATGAATAGAAATAAAACATTTAAAAGCTAATGAATAGAAATAGAACATTTAAATACAATAAAACTGTTAAAATGGAAACAGAAATGTCTTCAGACTTTTTTAAAGCAAAAACATCAACAGTATGGCAACAAAAGTCAAGCTTTTTCTTGACTGGCCACAATAGACAGCAGCACATTAAGTGTGATGTTTAGTGTGTGGTTAATGAAGTTGAAAGTATTTAATTCTGTAGCATAGATTACGCCGATTATAAAGCTCCACTGGCTATGGAAATGATCCATCAAGTCTCATCCATTAAAAATACATAGGGAAACAAATAGGAACTCCATATTTGGTCACTAAACCATTTTGTACACAGCGGGTTCACTTAAATTGACATGTGAAATGCTACTTAAGTTCTCCAAATAGATGTATGATGTTTTTCCCCCGTCAATTAAGTTTGAAAAACAAAACCTGATGATCTCATCATTAAGTCAATGAGTCTTTTGAAAAATTAGGCCGAAAAAGAAGATGTATTTTTTATGGAAGAATTGGAATTCAATATCATTAGATGAACTAATGCATTAGAATTTTTTTTTTCAAAGGTAGTTACTGTGTTTCATAGGATTTTTATTTTGTATAATTTGTTGTGAAAGACTGTCCTATTGCTTTAGATACATTTATTCATGTTGACTAATAAGTCACACGGCTTATCAATGGACATCATACGGTACAAGGAAACAGTCTCATGAACCAGCTTGATTTAGACAAGAGCATTGGAAGCACTAAGGGACTACTGGGAATAATGGTTTATTGGAGAAGGGATGTGTGACACAATGACATTGACCCTTTCATTTACGTTTGGGAGACGGTGTCTAAAACTATCTACAGGTTTAATTGTTATTACTGCATGATGGATGGCAGGGTGTGTGTGTGTGTGTGTGTGTGCGTGTGTCAACTGAGTGCGAAATCGGCGTCAACATAAAATGTAGGTCTTCATTAAAAAAAACACACAATCAATTACAGTGCCGATGGTGTTCTGGTTTTTGCCAGTCATCAATCAAAGGCCCCACTTCATATGCACAGAGAGAGAGAGAGCCTCTCGCCACACATAATGGCAACGCTTATCTCACAACATTACCTCTTAAATATTTTGACAAGTATTGATCTGTCGGGGCTCTGCATCTGCTCCGCAAAGTGACATGCTGAATACGAAGGTTGGGTCAGTCTCATTATTAAACGTCCATTCTGTGTGTGTGTGAGTGAGTGAGTGAGTGAGTGAGTGAGTGAGTGAGTGAGTGAGTGAGTGAGTGAGTGAGTGAGTGAGTGAGTGAGTGAGTGAGTGAGTGAGTGTGTGATCTCCACGAGCTGCAGCGCTGCAAGCTACAGTGTATAGTAAACATTGCACCATCGCTGTCCGTCAAATCTACACTCTAAAAAGTGTATTTTTGAAAAGTTGAAGTAACGCACTGTTTTGAATAAGTCTGACTCAGTTTTCTGCTTTAGCGATGGCAACGTACTTTTGTGGATTACATCAAATTGAAATTGTACTGTACTACATAGACCTGACATTGACTTGCTTTTCTTATGCAAATGAAAGCGCTTCAATTAGGTTTTCCTGTCTAACGTCATGACGTGGACGTTTACGTCAACGTCTTTTTCAACTAAAATTTTCCTGTGAAGCCGCCATGTTTTCTCCTCGCATTCGTCTCGCACACGGTCACGGCGCCCCAACAAAACGGTAAGTTTGATACAGACAAAGTAATGTTTTACAAATGAAATGTTAATTGTCGGATAATAAATGTTCTGCCTGTAATGGTTACAGTTTTTCGTCTTAAGGTTAACGTCAGTAAGCTAAACTGAGCCGGACCAGCAAAGTCATGCTGTGTCCTTCAGGTTAGCTTAGAATTTTCGATTAATTTATCTGATTCTGTGAGAAATTGTTGGCCATTTGTTCAAACCACTTGTGTGTACAACTTCCCGTGGCATTTAAAGGTGATAGTTTGGCTGTTAACTGGTCAGTAATTAATTGCATTTTGTCAGCGGACACATGTAGAGTGAACGGTTAGTAAATTGCGCGCGGTGCCGAGTGCTCTGCTCTCGGGTTAGCATGCTGTGTAGGCTACTGGTAAGGCCAGATACATTTACATTTCTTTACCACCGAGCTGCATGCGCCTGTTGTTCAGTACACCGTGTGTGTGTGTGTGTGTGTGTGTGTGTGTGTGTGTGTGTGTGTGTGTGTGTGTGTGTGTGTGTGTGTGTGTGTGTGTGTGTGTGTGTGTGTGTGTGTGTGTGTTACTGCCGTCACCGCATCCGCTATCAACGTTTTTAGTATGAATACTCAGGCAGCACCAATGAGAGTCGCATGTCGTTCTGATGAAAGCACGGAGGTGAGTCCGGCTGCTAAATAAACAACACCATTACTATTCCTTCTATCATTATTAGTTTGCTAGCGGACAGGTAGAATAAACTGAACTGCGCTCGCGTGTCTGTTTGGGCCATTCGTTCCTGCGTGTGTGTCATGTAGTTCTCGTGACAACCAAATACTCAACCTAACTGTGAAACGCAGTGATAACTGCCTCTGTGGCTTGTTTGACACGGAGGCAGCAGCGGTGAAACCCCATAGTTATACGTTTCTCGGTGGTTAAAGCATTCACCAGTCCAGCTCATATTAGTTTGCTATATCGCAGCAGACTGTTTTCTCCTTCTATACCACATTTGGCTTAACATTGAAATGAAACGCCACTCTCTTAGTTAATATTAATGCATTTTTAATTTTCTTTTCATGATTCTTTCCCTGATTGGTGGTGGTTACTTCAGGCCGGGACACAAATAATTGAACTACCCAAAGGTAAGTTAAACTGCAGTATTGAGTGCTAAAGACTGCTATTTATAAGGCTTCAATGTGGCTGTGTGTAGCCACATTCAGTTTACCATGCAGGGTTAGAGTACAAATTACTGCCCCCTGCCAATGGCATGTCTTTTTTTATGTCAGGCAAATTGTTTTTCCAGTTCAGCCACAGTCCTTTTTAAAGCCATTTGTAGCCCTCATTATAAAAGTGTGCGAAGGATTCTCGTCAGAAGGATTAAACAGTGTGAAAATGAAAACTCATGTTGGGGAGGTGATAGTCTCGCAAAGCCAGACCAAACTACAGCAAGTAGTATGGTCTGGAAGCACTCCGTTTAGAGCCATCTATTCGGGGGGAAACTGGGCTGGCCTGTTTTTATTTCTTTAAACCAATCACAATCATCTACAGCGGGGCTAGCCCGGGGAAGCAGCCAATGGAGGCGTAGCGTTGTTTGCCGACGCCAGCGCTTAATAGACGCTGGCGGAAACGGTTCAGCCAGACTAGGGAGGTGATGATAAGAAAAATGTAGTCAGGTGACACAGCTTTGTTGTGACAAATGGCCATAAAAAGCTTATAGCCACTTTCAAAACAGTGGCAAAGTGCTGTAGAGCATAATAACACATTTATTACTGAGATTGTATACAGAGTGAAGTAATTTGCATTTTCTTTTATTAATTCACAATTTGTTTTAGATCCATTCTGAGTTCCTGTGGTTCATGGCTGTTCCTGGGTCCATGGCCCAGTTACAGTCACTCAAGTCAGCCGATCAAAGGTGGATCAACAGGCCAAATGACGGACACTTTGGACCAGGTACATCTGGAGCATCAAACAAAACAAGTTTCCTTGGTAGCTTAGAGCAGCGGTTTTCAAACTGTGGGGCGCGCCCCCCTTGGGGGGCGCGGGGTTATGGCAGGGGGGGGCGCGGATGAATATGTAAAAAAAAAGAAAAACAAAAAAAAAATTTTTTTTTTTTTTTAGTTTTTCTTTTTTATACTAAGATCACGGCATAGCTGGACACAAGTTCTTCTGCTTCGTTCCCCTCACTGCATTTAAATGCATTCAGTAAATTACAGAGAAATAGGTCTCGTTAAAGAAAAAGAGCACCAAGCCCAACCCAGAGGACCCTGCATACATTTTGTTTATTTTAAATTAATATTTTTATGGAAAATCCATGTGTCCTTCTTCAATAGCTTCTAATTCATCAGACCCAGTGTCTCCAAATTATTTGTTCACACAAAATTCCTCATATTTAGCCTCTTAATTGTCCTCTCAAAGTGCACCAGATTCATGCATTTCACTTTAAAAAGGTGAAAAAAAATCTCCCGGGGGGGCATACCCCCGGACCCCCCTAGGAGGGTCTGGTTCTCCACTGGCTGCTATTTTCCTCCAGCAGGACATTGGAGGCACTAGCGAAAAAACACTGGGTGTGTGAATGACATTTAACTAGTCAATAATTTGGGCAAGTCTGTCTGCCTATCTTTCTCACTCCGATGCACACTCAGTCAGTATTATCCATGCTTAAAGGAAGCAGGATTAAAACACTGGATTAAGATGTTAAAATGTATTAAATGTGTTTAAAAACGCACAAAAATGTTTAGAATGTTTCAAAAACATGTTTAAATTTGTAAAATCATTTTTTTTTTTGGGGGGGGGGGGCTCCGCTGAAATTTGTTCTCTGAGGGGGGGCTCACTCTCTCACACTTTGAAAACCCCTGGCTTAGAGGGTGTCAGAGTTTCCCTATCTTTTACAGATACATAACAAGGGCAGACCATTATAGTGTCTTTAATATATGCAGCTCATGTTTCACCATCACACCATTGAGCTTACATTTATTTTCTAATGAAACTCTGGCATTACAAATGTCCATTTATTTTTAAATAAATTGTAGAATTTAAGTTTTAAGAGTGTCTTAGATTATGAAACTGATTGAATTGAAAATTAATCAATATCATGTTGTCCTAGACTGACGACATTCTTCTTCGGAGGGAGTGTGTACCGAAAGCCTTCATCATCTGCCTCGGAGAGGATGCAGATGACCTGATCAAGGAATATCCGGTAAGCTTCAACAGTTACACTTTTATGCAGGTTGAACAGGTGTTATAAAGTTTGGTCTACTTACGAGCGTAGTTCACGTCAACCGGGTAACTTTAATCTTTCATCACTCGTCCATGGCTGTGACTCATGCCCAACGGTGACTCTGCGCGTGTGTGTGTATTAGTGTGCGCGCGCATGTTTGTCTGCAGTGCCGATACACACACACACACACACACACACACAGAGGGACAGACAGATTCGGCAGACTAGCTTTTATCATCCCCAAATAGTTTGTAAAATTAATAAATGCGTGTCTCCAGAACATATTTAAAAACTGTATTAGCGGGGGGGAGAGAGAAAGGTTTTCGTTTATTGATTTTACCTAAATGGTTTTGATTTACTAACCGGTTACACATGTACACGTGCACACCCCTACTCTAGATTGCAACAAATATGCAAAACATGATTAGAAATTATTTGATGTACTGTTGTACATTCATACGATAGAGGTACTAGTATAGTGAAAAAGTAAGTCAAGGGCCCTGAAAAAAATACAGATCAAATCAAGACACAAAGTATACTTGAATTACTCATTAGAATAATTAGTGCATTTTCACAAAAATGGACTCAAGACTAATTCCAGTGATATTATTGTACCATACAAGGTTCATGGTTAGTTACTGCATACAAGTGCAAAGTGATGACAGTGATGTTTTGTGTCATGTACTGTAGGACTCTGGAGCAGCTCGCCATTGCAGAGTTTGTCTTTCGAAAGGATGGGGAAGGACTGCAGGAGCCACCTGAAAACATGGGCCTCTTCATCGAGGGTGTGGAGGTTTTGCATGGACTGACCTGAACCTAGCTTTTCCACCCCTTTCTTTCACTTTTGAGGTGCTCCAGAAAATCATCATGCATCTCAAGCAACATAAGATGTCCCCCAAAGTCTAAAATCTGTATGGCAGACTTGAAAACAGTGACTACACATGAGAGACAAATATTCTTCAAACCACAAGGTGATATACACACATTTTGTCACACGTTTTTGGAAGAGCAGGTGAAAGGTTCCATTTTTGTTTCGATATGGTCCAAAAAGAACAAAACACACTGGCTGTAGAGCAGAATCTATGTTTAGCACGCACAAGAATACATAACTTTGGTGTTTTTGATGGTTTTATGCATTACTATGCACACAGTTTGTCAGATTTAAAACTGTAAAAAAAGTTCCTTTTTATATTTACAGAAATCTCAATATTTATTATCACTTATAAGTAAAACAATTTTTGGAATAATTTTTTCAAACTTGTTTTTAAATATAAGGTGAAATGTTGAGATGGTATCATATTGACTTGGAGGATTTTTATAACTTTAACTGGCGGCTGCCAGAAACAAGGAAAAAAGGACAACTTGCATTACACACTGTGTTTGTCTGATTTAAAACTGTAAAAAAAGAAAAAAACCTGTGAGTCATTACATTGAGAAACTATCAATATTTCAGCTTAGTATAAACATATTTGGATTTACTTTTTCAAACATATTTCAAAATTAAAGGTGAAATGGTGATAGTATATTTATAATGACTTACAAGATCTTTTTTATTTTTATTTCTATTTTTTTAAAGGTGAAGTCACCGATTCCTGAGACTGCTTGTAGTCCTAATCACTTTCTCAAAAATCTGTAAATATATCCTCACGATCTGTCAGTATTTTTGCGCTGAAAACCAATTCAGTGTCTTCCATTACACTGCCTATGCTCTGTAAACGGGCATGTGGCTCTCCGGTGGGCCCCTTTTGTTAACATACCCTTTGTTTACATACCAGTTTGCTGAGCCTAGGCTGTGTTTTTTTCCCCACACAATTTAAAACTGTAAAAGAAAATACCAAAAGTGATTTGACAACAAGCGGTCTCCAGAATCCCTGACTCCACCTTAAACTGACGGCTGCCAGAAACATGGAAAAGGCTTACCTGCATTACACTGGTTGTCTGGTTTAAAACTGTAAAATAATTTTTATTTTCCCATGTTAAATTACACTGTGACTATACTGGCTATAGCTGGTTATAATGGATTCTATATTGGAAAGATATGGGAAATATGTTGCTTGCCCGACTGTTATACACTGAAATGTGTTCGAAGGTATTGGCACGTTGTTTTCTACTTTTATTCAATAAAGTATATTAAAACAAACTGATTTGAAAATGTGATTTTATTTTAGAAGCAATTTTAAGTTGAATAAACTTAAATAAATTATGTGTTACCGGTTGCCTTAATTCAATTAAGTTGGTCCAACTTCTTCTTCTTTTAGGTTCTACGGAAGCAATATTTTACTTTAGGATTAAACAAGAAATTGAGTCAGAAAACACTGACATTTTAAGTTGTCGTCCCTTAATTATAAGTTGGATTTAAGCAAACTTTTGATTTGAAAACAAACAAACTATTAAGTTGATCTGACTTAAACCAATTGTTTAAGTGTAACTTACATTCTTTAGTTCAATAAACTTAATTCAAGCCTGTGTTACCGGTTGCCCTAATTCAATTAAGTTGGTTCAACTTTTTTCTTTTTAGAGTGTAGATACTAATTTACCGACCACCATTACCTCGCCATATATTAAAGGTTTTTATTCGCCCGGCAAGGCTCGTTCACAGCATACGTCTTGTGAAGGTCAAGGCGGGGTCTGACACAATGATTCATACGCCACAATTAAAGGAATCTCTACACCTTAATTAACATTGATCGGCTGACGACCAATCAATCGAAACCGGTGAGGGACAAGCAAAAAACGGCACCCCATCTCATCTCGAGCCACGTCCTGTAATAAGATATGGTCTGCCGAGTCTCTGCCGCGTGAGCTTGATACCCCCCCTCCCCCCCTCCCCTACTACCCACAATCCCCCTCTGCCACTCACTCAGTCACTCACTACACCTCGCTATACACTCACTCCCGTCAGCTGTCTGCAACTGGCCTGTCCCTGCCTATGAAGAGTTCATTCGCCAGGCAGTAAAATGTCAGTCAAATAAATAAGGGGTCAAGCATATGAAACGAAAGGAGCAATTATAGAGGTGGCCTTCTCACATCTCCACATCTCTACACCTCTGTACTAGCATCGCTGCTTTATTTCCATTTAGAACCAGGGGTTGCTTTGTAATCAGCGGGCAAGACCACACGTTCAGATTAACTGTCACGGTATATTAGAAGAAGTGAGTTGGACAGAGGAGGGCTGAAACAGGAACACACACAAGCACACACAATGCACCAATGGACACGCAGTTCTTACTAACATAGACATGGCTGTTGGCTTGGTTTGTGCATGGACAACATGACTATAGGGTTGTTGTTTTATTATCATTCCATAGCGCTGCCCTATAGGTTAAAAGGTGGACATCAGAGATTCTGGGTGGAGGATTGTTGAAAGTTAGTGAATATCTCCTTGTGATCCGCAACCTGTCAAAAAATTCCAGTGTTAATGCACATCCTAGGCTCTGTAAACTGTTATGCTAAAACAAATGGTATGTTTACAAAGGGGGTAGCTTGCAACATGCCTGTTTACAGAGGCTAAGCTGTTTATTTTAAGAGCATTTTTTTTTCAGCACGCACACACACAATACGGACAGGTAGCGGATTGTGAGGAGGAGATATTCATTGACTTTGACAGAAAGTTATTTTAACAACAAGCTTTCCACAGAATCACTGACTGAACCTTTAATTTGAACCAAATCTAGAATTTCAATCATGGTATGTAATAACTTCCTCTTGAGGGATTAAACGTCATGCTGTGTATTTAATGTGGATTGTAAAAACTTAATCCTAGCCTCTACATCGATCTTGACCCAGATTCAAAATCCCTTTTATGGCTGCTGTGCACTTTACCTTACGCACGCACACACACACACACACACACACACACACACACACACACACACACGCAAATATTTTCTCGATCAGATTTCCATCATTTGCAGGCGGAATAAAATAATGTGGAGGAATAAAAAAATTACAATTAAAAGGATCAAGTGCAAATCAATGGTGGGAGGAAGGGGAGATCGATAGCAGGGGAGAAGCACACACACACACACACACACACACACACACACACACAATTACCAATTAGTGGGGGTAATTTGGATTTCATCAGACACGTGGCTCTGACGTAGCCCTTTGAACTGCGTCAATGCGTACGGTGGGCGATACGTGCTTTTTACACGTGCACCATAGCAGGAAGGAGACAGCAGGTGGTTCGCAGGCTGAATGCTGTAATTGGCATCTTGCTGGCTTTGTCTTTTGTTGGCAAACAGTAAACACACACAAAATGTTGGAAATTCTTCTTCTTTGAAACACAATCAAACACCATTTCTAGGTGTTATCAACTCTCCACTAAATAACAAAACAAAGGCAAAGCAAATGAAACAATATAAGGCGAGGCAATATAAACCTGCAGAGGAAACAGATTTCATCCATTTTGCAATTTTTGCCACAGAATGCAAATTTGTATCGGCATCTTTTATGCTTTTTCCACCAGGCTAAAGGCTTTTTTCCCCTCCTGTTCTCTGGCTTGCTGTTTGTTCTAACCAGCAGATTATAGCACACGGGCTGCCAGCTGACGAGGGGAGATGCAGAGCCCTATGTAAGCACAAACTGGAATGACTGTAATCACCAGGCTGATCCCGCATGCTGCCTCTGATGCGAGACCACTATTGGTCTATTATTGACCACTGACACAGGACTAAAAGATGAATGAATGAATTAATAATGAATGGGGCGATAAATAAATCAATGACAGAAAACGAGAAAGGAAAAGTAAACAACCAATATCATAATACAGAGATGGTGCAGCTGTTGTCAAACATTTAGACATTCGTCCACAATGGGAGTAATAGTAACAATGCCTCGTTTCCACAGAGCAGCACAGTTCGGTTCAGTTTGGTACCGTTCGGCAGGGAACAGTAGATCTGGCTTGCGTTTTCACTGCCATACAGTAACCCTTTACCGGGACGGTGATAGGCCATTCGGAGTATACCAGTCTATGGGTCAATGCTGAATCTCCCTCCAACACACCAACTGTACCTTTGAGTGATTTTCTATCCAAACCTTTTTTTTAAGTTTGCCTTAAGTAAATGGAAATAAGAGTGGAGACAGTTCAGCTGGCATTCTGCATTTAAAGGGACTTCTCTATACTCGACAGTTCGTCTATGTTTGACGGAACAGTCCCTTGCCGGGGGGGGGCGCAAACTCTCCAATCTGCTTTCCGTTAAAAAGAGCAAACACGTCCAAAGTGCCCAAACCTTCAGAAGAAATCAACATTGGTACTAGTTTCTAAGTGTCAAGAACGGAAAAAAAGATCGACAAGGTGCTGTAGGGACTTAGGAGTGTGTGCTTGCTAAGAAAGCGCAAGTTGGCATTGTGTCATTATTGTGTACACTGCAGTGTGTGTATGTGTGTGTGTGTGTGTGTGTGTGTGTGTGTGTGTGTGTGTGTGTGTGTGTGTGTGTCAGGCTGTGTGCACACTTTGTGAGAGTTTGTATTTGTGAGACAGGGAGGGAGGGAGGCAGGAAAGCGAGAGAGAAAGTGACGGACGGGTCAATATCCTGATCCCTCTGTTGGGACCCATTACGCTTTAGTGATGGTCTTCGCCACCCGCGCTCCACTTCATTCATTATCTCTGCCAGCAGCGCGCCGCAGCATCCATCTTTTCTAATTCAGCCTGTCTCCTTGCCACGGCACACACACACACACACACACAAAAACAACCTTTAAATATCCAATGAAAACCACCAGAAAATGTTAGGCAGGGTATTACAAGGTAACCGTTGAGCACATATCCCATATTGGTACCGGGTATTGGCCCAGATATTAACAAAATAATGTAGTTAGATTGTAGCCTGGTCCTACCAGACCATTGTACTTCATTTCATTTGTGCAGAAGGTCTGGAATCACTCAATTGACAAACGTAACTCACTTGAAGGCGGGTGTCTGTTGAAGTTTAAAACTATTGGATCTGCCCAGTGCCACTCTGGATCTGCCAACCAATCGCATAATGTTTGGTTGTGACATATGTCATGCGCCGGCTTCTGAGCTACTCCCTCTGTTTGTTGATTGGACCGCCAACAATATGGCCGGAGAAAAAACAAAGAATATACCGCAGACCCAGACTGACTACTGAAGGGAAATGAAAATTGAGCGGAAGTAGGTAGGCGGGCGGTGCCAGGCTAGTTAGATTGAGTATCAGTGACAGAAGGGGCCAATCCAGTGAACTGATTTTATTCACTTTAATTCATACGGGATCAGCTTTTTGACGGCTTTTAGCAATTCTTGCGTGTTTCTACTGAGATATTAACTACAGACGGCGGAGTCACAGTTTATATTACATTACATTAAATCCCAGTACAACACTCCCTTCAGAGATGAATGAATATGAGACCTCCCCTGTGGGAGCACGCGGTGAAAACAACTTCAAAACAGTACAAGTCTAGTACGTGCATTTAGATGCTTTCATGTTGAAATTGATAGAATCTATGATAATTCATATTAATTAATGTTTCCAGTGTTACAAAATGTCTGGATAAAAGAAATAATGCTTACGTCAACGCAGATGCTGTTGTGTGCAAAGGAATGTATCCCAGTCTATTTCACAGAGAGGAGCATACAGGTTATTAGTTCAACACTTGTATCGGATTGGTACTCGGTATTGGAGATGAAAATTGTTGGGAATGGTGCATCCCTGCTGCCTTGTGTGGATTATAGCAGCTCTTTCACAATCGAAGGAATAATCAGCAGCGGCCCCATAGTTCACAGAGAGAAGCTTGTTAGGGAAGCATATGTATTAAGTTGCATGCTGTGCAGCCAGCTATAGACTAATGTATATTTTATATGTTTCCAATTATTTGGAGTTACTTCAAAAGAGATATCCCAAGCCGGTGGATTATCAAAGGCACTGTAACAGCCACGCTTAATGCTCTTCTAAATGCTGCTTGTGATTCTGCTATGGGAGGAGTTGGGAGCGTGTGTCTGAGCTCAGTCAAAACTATCACTGATTTCATTAGCTATAGCCGCTTCAGTACAAAGGGCTGTTTCACAAAATACATTTTATTCATGTTTTTTTTTTACAGCTGGAGATTGTCAAAGCTATCAGATGCACAATGCAATCCACTCCACACCACACCAGGCCAAGCACCACAGCTACAATCAATGTTCCTGTGCAAGTGACCAATTGCTACATTTCGTCGTGGCTTGTTTTAAATTGGTGATAAATTGGTAAGGAAAGGAAAGCACTATTGGTGGTACGAAAGAAATATGTTATTGTAAAAATGTGATAGTGGTTACCATGCATCCATGGTTGAAACTATAGATCCTTTCAACTTCCCTTTATAAATTACATTATATAAATAAATAAATGATAGAGTGACCAAGCTTTACATTGGAGCTCAAAACATCAACGTCTATTAACCGGTCTTGGTGTGTACTATTTATACAGCGCTGTGGGCCTCAAGACAGAAGCAATGTGTACTCTAATAGGTTGCCTCAAGTGTGACTTGAAAAAAACGGGGTGTGGAGTGAGAAAGGACTGAGTTTATCAGACCGCTGTAACCGGCTTATCTCTTCCGGAGGCAAGTGGCTCAACACTGCAATAGCCGCTTCTAGCAATGCACAGTTGCATTGTGGGTACAGTTTAGGCACCGGGTTAAGATACATGAGTAGAATGCATGGAATAAATAAAAAAAAACTATGTCTATTGTTGGTTCTGCTGCATTCATTCTGATCCCTTTTTAATTAGAATTGTCTAGGTTTGTTTTGCTGGCTGCTGACCAGCTCTATCACAGCAGTCGTGGGGTTAAAAGGTTGAGGGCAACTTGGAAAGTACACTATATGTAGAAGTCCTCATTCACTTTGCCCTAAAGATTTGAAATCTCCGGTTTCAAGATTCAAACGGCTATCGCTTCAGTAACCTTTCAAAGCCACGGGTTGTGCGCGAGTCGGAAAGGTGCACGCATACATATTCAAACAACCTACACAGACATCCACAGAAAAAATATTTATACTGACAATATTTGACACAAGTGAAAGCAAATTCAAAAGCAGAAGATAGGGAGAGAAGGTGAGCATACACTGTAAATAGCAGCGTGGGTGTATAGTATTAAAAGTGCATCGCAGAGGGAGCTCACTGATGTCGAGTGTACACAAATGAACGTCTCCGCACACCAACCTACACGTACATGTCTGTGTCAATGTGAGTAGTCACAGATGACAAGACACGACTGTGTTTAAGATTAGCACATTGCTAAGGCGCTGCCTGTGGGTGGCATTAGCAATGTACTGGAAAAAAATGGAAGAGAAACGACATCAAGCCATGACATGCTGTTTAGTACACACAGTATGGATGACAACACCTCAGCCATATTCCTTTTTTTCATATAGGATTAACTATGTGGAACTAAGCAGAAATGAATAAAGTGCCAAGTGGCTGTAAGGTGGAGTGTTTATGTGCGTGAGAGCTATATGAATGACCTTTTATCAGGCTCTGTTAAGCATGGAATAAAGAGTTTGCATAGGGATGGTCAAATAAAGGTCACCATTGATCATCTCATCAGCTAACCTCCACTGCTTACATGAAGCCAATGCTATTTCTCAAAAAAAAAAAAAAAAAATAAGCATCCTGAGATTTTTTTTTCTGACAAGCATAATCCTCCTTAGCCATTCACACAGATTAGTAGCTTTCATAAGATTTTGTGTTACATCACACATTTTTTTTTGCCTCACTCTAATATTGTATTTTGGGGGAGATAAGCCGCACTTCAACTCATCCCGACGACAATTGGGGAGAAAAAATACAGTGGCGCTATACAGTGGCGCTAAAGCACTGCTGTGATTGGACCAGGAGAGATAATAATCGACTAGGATACAAACTTCTTGATTGTTTTTTTTAAAATGGGAGACATCGCTGAGAATTTATAGACGGGATACTGTATATGGATTCATCTGCGAGGTCGTTTGCTTGGCTACAGCTCAAAGTGTATATAACACAAGCGCTGTCTGACAAAACACATGCTTTTTTCCGAGTCCGGTACTGTGTGTGTTTAAATGACAGGACACTTCCACCGTAGGGATAACTGAACACAATGTTTCCTACCTGGAAAAGAGATTAGGGCTCTTTATATTTATGGCTTACAATGACGGATGAGACAAATATATAAACTAACGGTCAGAACATTTTCCGTCTCATTCATTCTATTTGCACATCACACACACACACACACACACACACACACACACACACACACACACACACACACACACACACACACACACACACACACACACACACACACACACACACACACACACACACACACACACACACACACACACACACACACACACACACACACACACACACACACACACACACACACACACACACACACACACACACACACACACACACACACACACACACACACACACACAGTAGCCCAAACCGAGAAGCAATCCAGCCCCCCATAATTTGTTTTTCTTTACAGCTCATGTACTTTTTATCACCACTTAGGTTTATATATGAAATGGATCAACTTTTTTAACCCATCTGAACGTGTAGTTGTGTTTTCAATAAGATATATTGTACCACGTCAGACGCATGCAAACAGTCCGTAGGGAAAAGTACTAATGTCTACAGCAGCAGTCACAAAAAGTTCAAGCTGGCGATGGTTATTCCTCCAGCAAATTCCAGAGCCTGAATGCAGCATGGTAGCTAAAGACATACTCTGGGTTACTTTGTATCATTTGTATGCAATTTACAAAACATTTTAACACCATTTTCTTAAGGCGAGACACAAGGTGAGTAGCATACATTTTTTTTAATCAACACCTAAATGTACATTTTGGTTTACATTGTATACTAGTATGAACAAAGACATGTTATGGAGGCAACATTGACAAGAACACTCTAAGTTGACCAGTGCTTGAAAACACAAGGTGAGACACACAGGTGCAAGCAGGTACGCTTACTGTTACTTTATAGAAGGCAACCGCAATGCCAACTGCTTTCATCCTTCAAAACAGCCCTCATTTTCACCCTTGCTTTTAACCTTTAACATTTTTTTTTTTTAAATTGTTTTTGTATTATTAAGCTGCTATTTTGAAGCGACTTTGAGCATTGGGGAAAGCGCTATATACATTTGATGTATTATTATTATTATTATTATTATTATTATTATTATTATTATTATTATTATTATTATTATTATTATTATTATAGAAAAATCTGAAAAAATTATAAGAAAAAGAATGAACTTGTACTTGTAAATCAAAGTGGTGGGATCATGTTGTGTTTTATTTTTGGGAGCAATGAGAGAAAAACAAACCCCAGAGTGTGTTGACTTTTCTGGGCTGTTGCTTTTTGTCAGGCAGCATGTGGATTAGAGGTTAGGGCCAGACAAAAGGTTATCACCCCGGGGGATTGCACTGCTCTCCTGATGAGCAGAGTGGAGCGTCTGAGGAGGAATGTATTTAAGCTCAAGTTGACTGCTGTTCACAGTGTGGGCTAAACCCTGGGATGGTTGCATGATGTTTTTAACAGGATGCATTTAAACCATGACACCGTGATGGCTGGCTGGTGTGGTAAACAGTCTGTCAACAAATGCTTTGGAAGAGGAAATGTGTTAGCACTTGTAACACACGTATGGATAAAAAAAAAAAGAGTGCAAGATATGTCGTAATTTAAGTTGTTTCAACTTGTTTTTTGGGGTATTTACCTGACGAATAACATCACATTTTATTTATTTTTAACCTGAGAACAATGTTTACTGATAATTTTTATTTTTTATTTTTTTGCACCACTTGTGGCACCATATACGTAATCTAACTTAACTCCTAAATGTGAGACAAGGCAGCCAAACACCTAGTTTTTTCAAGCACTGGTTAATTTTGAGATTGTGGTCTATTTTTGCTTCAATGACATACTAGTATCTAATGTAAAGGTCCAATATTTACATGAAGGTGTTTGATTGTGACTCTTTGTGAGTTTGAATGGTTCGATAAAGGAAGAAAAACCCTCTGTGCTCCAGAGTAAATGTTTACTTCACCTCGAGGTTAAACCTAACAGCTTGCTCCAAACCCGCTCTGCTAGTGCCAGTGGAGAGCTAATACAAAGGGGAAAACAAACTTTTGTTTGCTGTGTACTGGTGCATGAAAAAAACATGTTCTGGATTCCGCATTAGATAGCCTTAATAAAGGACAAAAGATATATCTTATATGTTTTTTTTTGTTTAAAGGAAAATTACAGCTATTTATTAAAGGCCTAGGCGGATTTTGAAGACGGCTTTTCCTCCTTTTATTTTGAAGGAGAGGTAATCCAGCCGCGCACACAGATCAAACTTGCTTTGTTGCCATAGCCTCTCTGAAGTGAATCCATTGCAGCTCTGTGCCACAACAGGTATTATGATGCAATTTCTCTCCCCACCTCAAAGGTCAAATCCATGACTCCGCACATGCTGTCGACATCTATCCTGGCTGTGCACCAAAAACATGCTATTAAAGCTTGATTGTGGCACACACTACAGGGAGTGCTGTGGGGAGTCAGGGCGATTCCAAATTCGACATTAGTAAGAAATACAAAAAACAATATATATATATATATATACACACACACTATATATATATATATATATATATATATATATATATATATATATACACACACACACACTATATATATATATATATATATATATATATATATATATATATATAAAAACACTCAGGAAAAATGCATTCGTAAGGCAAGTTAGAGTTCACTCTGCAAGCGTATCGTTTTGAATGACACAATGGAAGCCTGGCCCTGCATGATAACCAATCAGTCCAATTGTATTCTCCCACACACATACACTTGTAATATTCTTAGAAGACAAGAGAGCTAGCGTACTGAATCATCTTTGACGTCAAAAGCTAGGCACCCTTTCCTTTCTTATATATGCGTTCACATGTACCGGCTTATCTGTGCTTTTCACGATTTTTTTTTTTTTTTGGAGAGCAGACAAGTGTCTCGGGTTCTATCTCAAAAGGGCAGAAGATAAACTCCGCCGAATAATCCTCAGCCATTTTCCTTGGATGTCAGGAGATACACATCTTGGTGGAGATTGCACGGCTCAAAAGAAGAAGGAAAAAAGGAAAAAAATGAGCGGAGGCCAGTGTTTTGTGTGAACTTGATAGCAAATTACAAACTTGTGGCCAATATTAGTTTAAAGTTCTCTCTCATACAGTCACATTTACACACACTCAGCCTTTTAGCCTGAGTGGAAAATTACCAACAAATAATGCATTATTCGCACAGTATCGTCATCGCTCCTTTTCTACGCCTAGTTCACACCACAAATCACATACTTTTTTTGTTTTTACTGCACTACATACTAAAGTACAGAAGAGTTTTAGGGCCAAGGGAGAGAAAAAAAAGCAGATAAGGAAGATTTTGTCTCATTATGTCGAGAAATGTCAAGAAAAAAGACGAATAATCCAAAATGCTATTGGAGTTAGTGGGGCTTTTATGTATTTTTCCAGCATACTATTGACGTGCATGTATTGAGACATCCTAAATCTTTTTCTGGCATACTACATAATAGGGAAGAATGGGTATTGGAACGCAGGGCAGGGGACACAATAATAGCCTACTACAATACCTTGTATATTACATGGCATACACAGAAGGTTTTCTTTACTTTTAACAAAAACAAAGCACACACGTTTTCAATATGTCTTAACAGACACTCCTTGCTGCCTGCGTTAACCAATCCTTTTTCTCGTTGCAAAGAAGCACATAAATGAGAGCACTTGAGACCACCTCCTTTACTTGATGTTTCTTCTACATTTTAATTGACTTGTAACTGTTTTTATTATTTGAATTGCTAATTGTTTTTTATCATTTAAATGTATTGTTCTATGTTGTGAGTGTATGTGTATGCATGTAACTTGTTGCTGCCTCTTGGCCAGGTCTCCCTCGAACAAGACGTTTTTAATCTCAATGGGACTTTTCTGGTTAAATAAAGGTTAAATAAAAATTAGAAACATTTATTGTTTCTTCACAAACATACGTTGTATCACATGATTTCCCATTTAACTTGTGTGTTTTGGTGACAAATTATTTCATCATACACGAAGAGAAAGATGATTTACTGTACTTCAGTGATTCTTGAGAAGTGGGACAAAACAGGGTGCAATGTTGAAAAAATACAAACCCTATGTTTCTGCAAATTAAATTACATATATGTATCCAACATGTACTAAGCTACTGAGCTAAGCTTTGACACAACCACCCAGCTTTTGTTTTTTTTTACTGTCATTGGCCTATCACCACTGTCAGATCCGTCAGATTTCCTGTTTGACATATTTATTGTTTCTTAAACATGTCAAATGGAATTTATCTAGTAGCCATTTGGTTTTTCTGTTGATGTTAGGTGCTAGTATGAACAACTTCAGGAAAATAAAATTATCAAAACATTTCAAATTACTTCTTCAGAAATTGTAAGTCGGTGTTGACATATCATGGTTGTGACACAGGACTTTCAAGATTCCTAATGTAAAATATTCTAAAACACTTATCAGAGCCTGTCTGACTCTAATGTACTCTGCAGAGGTAGAATTTGACAAGAGGTCCTTCAAAGTGACAGCTGCCCCTTATTTTGCCTGATTGTATTACATTTTACACATTGAAATGTCTGACGGCGTTAACTTACAGGTGGTCCCACTACTTAGAATCCTTATAAAACATGAAAGTGTTGTAGAAAAACAGTTTTAATTGATATGAGAGATTATTTAGTGTTGCTTTTGATGAATAAAGCTCTTTTTAATCATTAAAGTACATTATTAATAGGTTTTATTGCATATGAAAGATTGAAACCTTCTCTGGGGACACACTGTTTTGGACGTTGTGAGAAGATAACAAGTGTCATATATTTGACATAATAATTATAAAATTAAATTTAAGGGGATAATTGTGCTCCAGACATTCTATTCTTAATCCCTAATAACATCTACAATTTTAAATATTTTTAGTTTTAAACATAACAGCAGTTACGTATGAAAGACAGCCTTTCGTCCCGGTTCTCAAGAATCACTGAAATGATGCAGTAGCTATGACAGTCCTCAATGTAATACCGCTCTCCTTTAAAACAAAGAAAACCCAGATGTATGCCGCGACGGAGGACTGACAACCCAACATACAGCATGTGACAGTTTCATAAGACACAATGTACTGCATTTCCCAGGGGGCAACTGTTCCCCCTCAGTTATGATCGGTTGCGTAGCATGTCGTTTTGTCCCTGAGGCTTTTGCATTGCGTTGTATTGCACTGCATTGCATGGCAGGCGTTTGTTAAGGCATAAAAAAAAGGAAACGGAACGTAATTTGTATGCATTAAGTAATGAGAAGCAGCAGGTATTTAGATTATTAATAAGTCAAAGTGGGTACAAAAAGACACATTATTTCCTTGGGCTTCGGGACAATAGCTAATGATGTTTTGAAAACCGTTTTGTTAGGGAAGAATAGGCATTGATTGGAATAGCGCTCCCACTCCACTCCCAGGCACCCACACCATGACACTAACCCGCTTTTTTGACACGTATATTGGTAACACAAGCCCGAACACAACATAATATTTTTGATACACTGCTTCCACTAAAAGTAAAAGCAAATAAATAAAGCTCTCTGTGTGTGTGTGTGTGTGTGTGTGTGTGTGTGTGTGTGTGTGTGTGTGTGTGTGTGATTTGAATAGCTGTCGAAAAACAAGAAGTGTCTACTAATCATGGTGTGTGTGTGTGTGTGTGTGTGTGTGTGTGTGTGTGTGTGTGTGTGTGTGTGTGTGTGTGTGTGTGTGTGTGTGTGTGTGTGTGTGTGTGTGTGTGTGTGTGTGTGTAAATCTCAGCGCCGCCCACATTGGTCTCTCCAGGTAGCCATGTAAGGAGCCTAAAGCCTAAAGGGGAGGATTGAAATGTGCAATAACTTCCGCCAATCGATTTGTTTGGTGGGTGAGGGCTTATTCACTAGGGGGCCTGCCCGTCTAATGATTTACCATTTTCAGGGATGAATTTTCTTCTTTCTATTCTTGCCAACAAATGACGGCTGCTCCCATATCTTCCTCTGTGACGCCTGATTTATCTTCCAGCTAGGCCCTTGGGACTTAGCAAGCCCCGCAGGCCCCCAGTTCTAGGCTAAGCCTTGTTCCATGGTGAATGAGTATGGGGGAGTATTGGGTCATATATGCATTCACAAGCACAGTCGTATGAATATTAATGTGTCACATATTAGACAGCGAAAGATCATTTCACGTGCAAGGTGTAAAGGGAGATTTCAGCTGTGTGAATATACAGCTTTCTGTTTTCATTTTACACATTGAAGTAACTATGTACAGGTTTTAAACATGCATTTTCTGCATATTTCTAAGAACATCATACATCCGACAATTAACACACACACTCAGACTGAAAAACTAATCGACCTAGTGCTTGAAAAAAACAAGGTTATCTTCCGGCCAAGGCCCTTGGGTGTGGCAGCCTTTATGCCATTCTATAAGATGGGGAGGATTGGGTCATAATGTTTTTTACAAGCACAGTCATATACATTTGAACGTGGCACATATTAGAAAGCAAATATATCATTTGACGTGCAAGTAAGTGAAGTACAATTTCAGATGGGTTTGTGTCTGTGTGCACCGGTGGCTGAATTGAAGTTGAAGTATGTATGATGAGCACTATAGCATCATCCCTATAGCAGACAGGCTTGCGGTGCATACGAACATGCACATGCAAGCACACCACTCACTATATATATATAAAAGGAATCCATCCTGAAAGATTCCAGTGACAGGCCCCATTGAATTGCTGACCAGGGTTAGCCTTTTGAACCGTTTCCCACTGAGATTGTAAAGCCCGTCTCAAGAGCGACTCAAGATTCCCCCGGCATGATACCCAGCGGTGGTCACTGCTGTGCCCGGCCCTTCAGACACCACGTTTGGGGAATACATCAAAAAGAAAAATTCCGCTGGTTTGACTTCTTATTTTTTCAAGGCATCAAGTCCTGTTTGTCACGCACAAAGAGCAGCGTCTGCTTGCCGGTTGGAGTCAAAAGGAAAGGGGAGCTTTAGGGAAGGCTTATGTGGCCACATGCATCACACAGAGACAACAAAAAAGATTCCTAATCCCCTTTTTCCTTGGGGCCATTATTCAGTGTCTATTTTGGAGGAAATTCGGAGGTTTTTGTCTGAATAAGGAATGCAAACATGACACAACACTCAAAATAGAAAAGAATAGCATTCCGTTTCGCTGAATATATAATCTACACCCCAAATCTGTAGGCACATTGTACCATCTCTCTCTCCCACTCACTTACCCAAGCGCGCGCACACACACACACACACACACACACACACACACACACACACACACACACACACACACACACACACACACACACACACACACACACACACACACACACACACACACACACACACACACACACACACACACACACACACACACACACACACACACACACACACACACACACACACACACACACACACACCAAGGCCTGCCTTTAAGCACACGTTTTTCCTTTCCTGCCGCTGTCACCATGGTAACTTCCAATGTCCGACTTGGGCCAGTGTGTGCTTCCAGCTTCCACCTTCCTTCTTCAAAGCCTTTCCTTTTCTCTCAGAGCCTTAAACCACGTTGTTTCATTAACGGTTACCCAGAGTGCTCGGCTCCTAGGAGGAAGTTTAGCTGCTAATTACCTCGTGTGACAGAGGAAACAAACCGCTCTATCTATACAAGCCACAAGCTCTGGCAATAAATACACCTCTCTTTACAGCTATGCCGTTACATCATTCCTTAACAACAGAATGAAAGAGAGCCAGCGTGACCTTGCAGGTTTTTTAAAACCAGCCATTTCAAAATTGCACGTCTATACATGCTCAACCTTTTTAGTATATTCAAAATGGCCACCCATGAAGAAGAGTGTCTTGGCAGAGGCCGGCGAGCAACAATCAAATATTCCTGTGTTGACCGATCGATGGGAACCGCCCCCCCCCTTGACCTTCCTCATTCACATCTCAATAATGAAAGACGAGCAAGAGGGTTATGAGTAACCCCTAGCGCTGTGTACAGGAGGGGGGGTCAGCCGTCGATAGCCCGGGCAAGGGTCCAGGGGCGTGCATTGGCATGCAGAGAATCACCATGCGGTCTTAGGGAATTGTCCTGAAGGAAGCAGGGTTGGGATTAAAAGCTTGGGCCTGACTTAACTCTCCTGTCTCCTCCTTGTCAATATGTCCAAGGCACTGTCACTCACAGCTTAAGTCTAAAGGGGAAAGTAATGTACTGGTGCCGCAAAAGGCACAGAGGTCACAATTCAGTACAAGATGGAGATCGGTTTATGTTGATGGCAGGACGGCTGGTCCGCGGTGGCAAATTACAATTTGAGTTATGTCAAATACCGTTCAATTGGATGGATTGAAGATTTTCAAAGGCAAACATTAATTATAATGCACATATCACTGGAGGAGGGATCTTTCAGTTTGAAGATCTCTGGTGTAGAAAAAGTCAGTAACCGAGTGCAAAATGCCAATCACACGATGTGTATTATTTGTATAGCCCAATATCACAAACAGACATTTGCCTCATGTGGGCTTCACATTCCATACAGTACAACAACCTCTGCACTCAGACACTTAGCCCACCAAACACATCGCACAGAACGGACCAGAGAAACGTATACAACCCTTTATTTACGGCGTTATATTGTGATATATAGTGTCAATAAAGACCAAAGATATAGCTATACATTTATTTCAATATGTGACGTGAATTTATAGGGGGAGGCAGGGCGTGCTGGTGTGATTGGAAGAGGCAGGATACCATTGTTAGGACCGGCATTTACCGTTACTGGAGCGACACATGCCTTGGTATGTCAGTGGTTGCTGTGGCACATGCCACAGGCCGATAAACCATCTCAGCACTACTGGAAACAATAACCAATTATTAGTTGACTTCGCAATTAAGCAACTCCTTTTTTCAGATGTTTTGACATTGCGTGGAAACATCACATGCTCTTTGTTTTAATGAAGTGTTGTGCTATAGCTTTCAATGGCCCTACTTGACGAACACTCAAGTGTGGCTGGCTGCAGATGTATGTGTAGCTTCAGTTTGACAGGGCAGGAGTGCAGAGGAGGTGAATGTGGATGGAAGAAGAAGTACACAGACTAGATAAGAGTTCTGGCCCTTTCCCTACACTGGTGAATGTGACAGGCCGCTCCTTGTATTTCAACCCAAGCAAGCGCCACTGTCCCGCTGATTCTGTCAAGGGAAGTCAAAGACATTTAGCTTCTCCTCCATACCATCAAAAACGATCTCCTGAGATATAGCCTTTAGGAAGAGTGAGAGCAGCAAACAAAGTCTAGTGTGTGTCATCCTGTGTGTGCATGTGTGTGTGTGTGTGTGTGTGTGTATGTGTGCGTGCGTGCATGTGCGCTTTCAGCTTGTTTTCCCCCCAACAACTATATGTATTTGATGTCGACGTCGGTTTTCGCGGCAGAAGATTTACTATTTATTTATTGTGCTGTTGTACCGAAACATAAAAATGTCTATAGCTTTCCCTCACTGAATTCCATCATTTCTGGTATCTGTCGTGACACGCGGCCTTCAAGTCTCACGAAGGAGCAGGATTAGCGGGGGGGGAAAGCAAAGTTAACTTTGGGTTTAACCCTCAGCGTTTTTCTCACAAAGGCGTCTCAAGTTCAAACCAAAGCTCTGTTGCCATGGTTTAAGATGCCTCACACCCAAATCTCCAAGGAATTTCTCTTTTTGTCCAGGCTTGTAGATAAATACCCTCAAAAAAACACCACCTCCTCGCCAATCGATGGTGAGAAAATGGAGCCACCATCTCTGCCCTGGCTATAACATGGTGTCTCTTCGCAAGATATAGCAAGACACTATCTATTTTATATCTTTATCAATAACAAGGTGTGTTCATTATTTACTGCAGGCAAAAATATACTTTTACGGGTCAATTTTGAGATTTTTCTCTAAAAATGTTGCCTTCATAACATGTACTATTGTATACTATAAATTAAAAGTCCAACATGTACATTAAGGTATTTATTTGACTTATCCTTGTAAGTTTGCTTATGCATTTCTCCTATACAACCATCCTTAACAGCCATGATCTCAACATACGTTCATTTTAATAATATGAACCAAGAATCTCAACTTCTAAAACACTTCAACATCAACTAAACTTTCCAAAATCACATGTTGCACTATTCTGAAAGATCCTGATATACATTTTATTTGTATTGTTGTTAATTGTCTGATTTATGATACAATTTTGTCTAAAAATAGATTCTTAAAATGCAGTGTTAAGACTTAAGGCATTTTTCATTTAAATGGCAAAGGGAACAAAAAATATTGCACCATTAGTCGATGGGCAAAGGTGGATAAGCTTCCTGCCGGCATAAACAAAGCCATTAACGTTCTTATTCTTTTAATACACAGACAATGGCCGATGGCAGTAGCCCATAAGACGGCTTGTTAAAATGTGATGTCAGATCAAATTCTAATTCTAATTATTGTTACTAATCAAACACCAACAGATGTGGGTAAACAGTTTCAGGGAACAGTGGAAGTCAATTTGGTAGCAATTTATGGTAGCAGCATGCAGGCAAGAAGACAGAACAGAGGGGGCAGAGGTGTCTCAAATACTCCATCTTTAATCTAGTCTGCGTTCTCTAACTTTCAAAACAATGTTTTTCCTAAAAGTTTCTTTTTCAAGCCTCTTTGAACCTATGATACAACTAAATTATAAAGGCATTATAAGTAGTATTGACAGGCTATGATGAGTAAGACCATTCACAATTAAGATAACAGCCATGTGCAACACAATTTAAAGAACCCGGACCCAGTTCTACTTATAGGAAAAATATGAGGGATGGAACACAGACTAAGTAGACCACATAAAGCAAATTTCTGATGTTTTCTCAATATTTTTATTTTTATTTTTTTTATTTATCCAAACTTTTTTTTTGAACCTTAATATTAGAATGTGTTGTCATTCATTTGTGTTTAAATGTGTTCAAATGTACTTTAAATTTAGCAAAAGAACATATATTAATTCAAAACAAATGAAACACTAAAATTAATTGATTAGCTTATTACCATTTTTGCTATTGAGACAAATACGTCACTCCAAATTTTTATGACTATTTTGAGGCTCACGGCCCGATGTGACGTATACGTCACAGCGATATTTACCTAACTTGTTCTATATAAAGTTGTTAATGAAATATGGTCAGACTGGGTTAAATGTAATACAGGACACCCTATTAAAGCATTAGAAGTGTTAAATGGGTTTTATCTCACCTTTAGTTACAAAAAACAAGCTTTTGAAATGTGCTAGTTTCTCCAATTGTGTGCAGCTGTCACTCTGCAATCTTTGGGAAGTCACTTCCTGACACAGTCACATGGCTGTCACATGACAACCACACCAGGATGTTGAGTATGTCACTAAGGGACTTAATGAGTAATAATCTAGTATAAACCTGTATGAGGAAAATGTTGGGACATTCAACGTGTGTGTAACCTGGATGTCACCGTGGGTCCTTGTGGGTTTTTAAGATAACAGCCATGTGTAACACAGTTTAAAATGTGGCCAATTCACATTACCTAATGCCATTCACAGACATCCACAAACATGAAAACTATGTTTGCAGCCCATCCGCCATTCCAAATGAATCATCCTTAACATGTAAATGATCGTTCACCTTTCTCAGATAAGGGCTCACTCTACTTGAAGCTCACCAAGTCATGTTATTGCATATTACTGATGTTTATAAGGCATTATTCCATTTCAAGACCTAGGTAGTTTTAATGTGCTGTGTAGCCAAAGAAACAGATTATTCTTTCAAACACAGATGTCAGTTTGACATGGGGGTATAAAGCAGTACGAATGCTTAAACTTAAAACACCTTAGCTGCAGCCTTAAAACACATCTCTTCAGACTGCAGGACTAGAAAATAAATAAAAAATAAAAATAAAAAGCATGCGCTTGATACATCTCCATGTAGCACTTACGTACATGTGGCACTTTGAAGTTTGGTGTATTTGAAGCTATAGTACTTGCGGGATTCTTGTTGTTCTGAGCTTGTACCTTCATGGTTGAATGCACTTAATGGAAGTCGCTTTGAATAATGGCGTCAGCTAAATAAAATGTTATGTAATGTATAAGTAGTCATGCATGCTTTGTATATTTTAATATTTTTTCATCAAGTTACCTGAGTAAAAAAAAGGGTGCATAAGTAAGAAGACAGGACAGTCTACTAGTGAATTGGTGGAGATAAATGCTCCCCTTCATCTATGATGTATCACCGACAAATTCAATCCATTTTTATGACTCCTCGGGAGCTTGCCAGTGTGCAAAAAAAACAGAGTAATTAACAAGAAATTTGGGGAGCTCCAACACTAGTTTGAAAGGGCCAGTAAATATTTGTTCTAGTCACAAAATCTAAGAAAGTAATTGAATGACGTTCCCTGAGGTTTGAGGGAGTACTCTCAAAGTGCACGGAAATAAATTACAATTTGAATAAGTAAATGAAATTAAAACTTTAAATCAATTTATAATACACTCAGGTCTCCCTTAACTAGAAAGTTAATATCCATGGGAATCACCTGATTAAATTGAGGTCACATTATACTCTGTTTGACTGAAAAAAAATCCACAAATGTAGGTAGCGGGATTAAACCTTCTTTGCCACTGAAGAAACTTCTTCCTGATAACATTTATAAAACCACACTTGTTTTGCAGTGTGTAAAAAAAAAACAAGTTACCATGTGTGTATGCTTGGGATTGGTGCAATTTATTTATCTGATTTTTTCCGAACAGAAAATGATTCCTAACCTTAGATTTTAGAAGTTCAGTTCCACATTGTGAGGTTGCTAACAAGCCCTTACAAACTCCACTACACCTCACATAATATCATGTACATAGGAACATTAGGTCCATGTCGGTACCCACATGAAAGCTCTTCTCTTACCTTCATAGGCAGCATTCTGAACATGTGCAAAACCAATTGGCTAGTGCGGTATAGGGGCCAACAAGCTATACTCCTTTTATGGGTTAGTACTACTCAGTGGCAGCTACAAGCAGTTTGCTTCCACAGTGAGGAACAGGCACGGTCCAGTGGCTGAGGAGGTGGCCATTGATGGAATTATGGCTCTCATGAATAAGAATGCGGTGTGGGGCGAGTGAGAGAGCTCTCCCACTGTGTAACATTGACATGCTCTACAGTCAGGAAAAATGGCCCTGGCATAATTAGCTTTCTAAAGAGGCCAAAAAGAAAGAGAGAGAGAGAGAGAGAGAGAGAGAGAGAGAGAGAGAGAGAGAGGCCATTCAAGAAGACACAGATGGAACCCTCGACAGGAATGTGTGTGTGCCATTGAATATCAGTGAATGGGTCAGGGGGAAGAAGAGGTTTACTGGAGAAGTCAAGTGTTATCATGATGTTCAAATGGGCTAAAAAATTAATTAGGAAACACAAGCGTCTCAGTGTCTTGAGATTGTGAAGTTTCAAAGTAAGCAAATCTTATCACAAAATCAATCAGATGGAACTTTCATGTGAAATTGTAATTATATCATGGCAAATATTGTTTTTTTATCATCTCTATGGCACTTGAAAATGTAAAAGAATGGAATCCTTAAATATAGTTTACTAATTGAGATAGCTTTAGTTGCTTAGGTGTAAAGTATTGAACATAAATAGATGCTAACGGCTATTGTTAAATAGCGTGTAGAGCCGCTTATACTTGACACTTGGTCTTGAGAAGCAGAAACACTGACTTTCAAACATGCCCTGCGTTCCAAATCACATACTCTTTCTTTTTACTACCCTGTCAAGAATAAAGACGAATACTCCAAAATTCTATTGGAGTTAGTTGGGCATTTACGTATGTATTTTCAGCATACTACAATTGACGTGCATGTATTGGGACATCCTAAATCTTTTTCTGGCATACTAAATAGCAGGGAAGTATGGGGATTGGAACGCAGGGGTGGTCTCAACCAAGTCAAAAGAAACAATACACTGAGAGCAACATGTTTAATTAACTAAATAATTTATTTATTTATTAAATTAACTGAACCTGCCATGACTTGAAACTTAAATTGTACTTAATTGGAAAAGATATAGAGATATAACTAGATTCAAAGGTCTATCTAATATGTTCAGCACATACATTATGCAACGCTCCAGTGGCCCTGCAGCAGTGAAAAGGGTTAGAATGTGGACGTGAAATCTCAACATTTAAAATATAATTTGGGATAAATAGCCATTTAGTCAGGTGGCGACAATCGCAAACATTTAGACCCAGGCAGTCACTTAAGGGACACGGGATGCCAACATACATGAATCTATTGTCGTGACATCTCAATGCACTGGGCAAATCATAACAGGGCTAACAGAATCCCTAAAGTATTTTTAATGTGGATTACTCGTTACGTATGGACTTTAAGTGGTACAAACGACTATGAATATGCATGTGCTACGGGCTAGATCAAAGGGAATTATGCAACTGTGCTATGAAACATTGATTTCCAGAGTGTCGTCAGTGTTTCAGCTTAAAGATTGATGCGTAATGTTAGCTCTCCGTTGCATATTAACTACGCTAGGTGGGTCCAGTAGAGCGAGATCAAAGAGAGGGGGATAATTGTGCCATTGGAATTAATAAGGACATGAAGATTGACATGTTTAAAATAATAATTAAAAAAAGAATGTAACGTGCTAATAAAACAGTTTCTTAGTGAGGTGCTAACCACTAGCAACACAAGGTGAGCTGCAGCTTGTCTCGCTCCCTTGATTTTGTCTTGAAAAGGTTAAAGGTCATTAAAGTGAAATGAACAGAGATGCAGGGGGATTCAGAGTGGAACGGTAATTGAGAGGACAAGGGAAAGAGACAGAGATAGCTGGAGATAGCAGGATTAGGGAAGAGGTGGAGAGAGCCTTGTAATGCCAGACTGAGCACAGCCACAGACTGAAGGCTTTTTTTTGCCAGCCAAGCAGTTTGTGCTATCTGCCATTTGATTGGCTCTGCAGTATACTCATGGTGGACTATACACTCTCAAAAGATGAGTCCCTTTCAAATAATGATCAACGCCAAAAGAAAAATGGCTAACATGGAGACAAGATAGACATAGCAATCAGATATCATTCAGACATTTCATACATCCTAGAACTTAGAAAAGACTCAAAGCTACAGCGCGTAACTTTTGTCACTCATCCATGAGGAATGACACAGTTACTACATCAACAATGTCGGCACATCTACAAGAGGTAAGCCCTAAGCACATGGATCTTATTCCTTCTGCTGTACGTCCAGGTTTTTTTCTTAGCAGTAGAATCAACAAATTAAACGGTTGGTAAACACTGCCGTACAGAGAAATACAGAGAGAGTGATGTGGAGCTGATAGGCTTAATCAATGGTGTGTCAACTCATTCGGCAAAGGCTTGAATGTGACCTGACATGCATTTATATGAAAAAGTTACGCACTATAGCTTTAATGTCCCAACAAAAGGAAAACATGATTCATAACGTTCTATATGGTGCCATGAATTACTTAAGGTCATTGAATTAAATGAAAACAAGATTTAATAGACACGCACAAATGGCATGATTCAACTGAAGGCATACTGGATGGGGAGCTGGTTCAATAACATTTTAACGTCAATGATATTAAAGAAAAATAGAATCCCTAGGAGACACACCTGTGGCAGTTCAGAGTGGCAAGCTGCAAATACCAGGCACCAAAGAAAGCTAATGAGATTCTGAACGTTTTATTTGGCAACTCAATGATGCTCAGTTGCACACTGAATTATGAAATGAATTATGTATTACATTATCTTGATGTTTGCCTTTGTTTCACTGAAGTGATTAATAAAGGTTGTATTCCATAAGATATTGTTACTTTTGTATACAATGATAATGCCACTCACTGCTGCCAACACCAAGAACGAAGCAGTTTGTTTAAAGCTGTTTATATGATTGTATACACAGACAACTCCACACAATAATCCTGTTTACATGGCTTTCCAGATTGAGTTGTTGATATATTTCCTATTAAAGTGAGTCCAAACTACAATCTTAATTCTGATGCATACCATTATACTGCCATTTAAAATAAATTTCAGCGGTTACACATGCTATGTTAGTTTTGCCAAACGTTGAAAAAAGAAGGTGACAAAAGAAGGTGATGACACACGTTGCTATAGCCAACTGGCAACTCTGGGTTTTTAGAAGATATAGTGAGAGGACTTGTGGGAAGAAAAAGCCCAAAGATCATTCAGTGATGTGGAGAACATACAGAACGTTTAAATTGATTGAGTATTTATTTTGAACCGCATTTCCAATCCCCTCTGGAAGTTGTCATTTCCTGAACCTGATGGCTTGCAGTTGTTTAAAATGGTAAAAGACAATGTTAGCATATAGGTGCAGAGTGGTTATATTGCAGCAGTCGAGTGTTGGTTGTGTCTGACTGAATGCTATTGTCAAATAATAGAATAGATAAAAGAGAGAGGGTTGTTTTTACCCATATTTTGGGAGTGTCTAATCACAACGGGGACCCATATTAATGTTAAAACAAATAGGATTTTGCATAATAGGTCACATTTAATGTACTGTATCTCGGTAGTTGCAGATTGGTCATCTGAGAGCATTAGAGGAAAGCTGTGCTTGTAGCATAGTGGTGGCAAAACAGCACTCATTCCAAATATGTCCCATGAATCAGCATGAAAGAGATGCTGTTGTTGTTGTTTTTCTGAGGGGAGAGATGATGAATAGCTAGGAAAGTTATTAAAGGTCAGTAGAGGTGGCATGACCTCTCTACGTTGCAGGAAAGAAAAAGTAGATCCAGCGTTCCAGGGCTGAGGGGAGGGATAGAGCGGTAGATCACATCAAATATCTATGCTGTCTACTCCCACCTGCCAATTAAAAGAAGCAGAAAAGCTAAAAAGAAAAATATGAAAGATTATGGAGCCCAACGAAGGGTAAATATCAGCGAAGAAAAAAAAAACCCTACGTTGCTCCCTGCACTTTGACTAACCACCTGCTCCTGTCTGAATTAGCCATTTCTTTACTGATTGTACTCATCCAAGTGAAACTCACTCCCCTAGCTAAAATAAAATGGACCGAGCCCACAACCCCTTGTTAGGGCAGCCACCGCTGCAGCAGGCTACTAAGGCCAGACACACTGCAGGTGAATACAGTAAGGTGTTTGACTTACATACAGTATATCATAATGAAACTTTGCCAGTTGATTTCCTACGTAAAAAATGTTTTTGTTAACAATTTATTTCAGATTTTTTTTAATATGCAATCATTTCATTTTGTTCTTTTTAAGTGCTCAACTTTTAGACGACAAATAAAGTCTATGGGGTCATGCAGCTCGGAATCATAAAAATGGACCCCGTTAAGGTCCATTCAAACCACTGGCTTGGTTGGAAGTCAATCCTCTCTCCTCTTGTCTCTCCATCTCCTCAGAGATACCAATCCACTTGGTACGGGGGACATCCTTCAACATTTCCTTTTTGCCAACCCCCCGGGCCTCTCCTGTTTCACATCTAATCACCACAGCGTCTTGTATGGCCACCGTCTGGAGACCCATTTTGACCGGATAGGATGCCAGCTTGAAATTTACAGGGATTTAATTGGCCAAAATTGAATAGCGGCAGGTTCTTATCATGGAGGGTTGGAGTAGGGGTTTGATGCAGGGGAAATATGAGACGGAGATAACGACTGTCATGTGATGTCATCCAATGCAAGAAAGAATAGAGTATGGAAGAAATACATCTCTTTGATTTAAAAAGTTACACAACAACATGCACCGATGGATGGATGGTTAAAATGTGCTAAAGTACTAAAAAAAAACTTTGGATCGTGTGTATTACTTTGCATGTTTGCTCCATAGCCTCTGTCTTCCCTTTCTTGTCAGAGCTTTTATTAATAGCCTTTTGAATATTAATACATTCTCCATTTGTCCCTACTGTTACAGGCAGTACACATGCACTGAAACTGCTTAGTGCACCTTTTAAGTGTGCATTAATATGTAGACACTTTTTTTTTAAAGTTTGGCTTGCCTAGTAGGAATCGAATCACTACAATTTGCAATGGAAGTGGATCATTCCACACAATGAAATAGAGCCTAGAGTGCTCTTTTGTGTCACAATCTGCCCAATGGAACCTTTAATTTATAATGCCCAACCTGTGTGCTATTTGCACTTCAAACATTTAAGTCATGCATTCATTCATTTGACAGCTCACTGTTAGGGGAGTTAAATGTTTATGCAAACCTTGACTTTAAAACAAGATAGGCCACTTCTGATAGGGCTCTGGAGGTCATGCATGAACAATGATGGTATTACTCTCGCATCTGCTCAGCGTGATAAGCGCTCTGTTAATGTCAATGGCAGCTGTCTATTTGCTTGTATTAAAGACGATGGCATTTAAGGCTACAACATGAATATGAATGTGTTCGCAGCTTTATCCACTGCATTAAGAAATGTTAATAAAAAAAAGGAGGACACCCTAGCAATAGCACTTCAATAAAAATGTGGGACTCGCGTAATAGATGAATAGGTCACGATTGAACCATCAAAGATCTAGATATTGTGCCTTTTATTTGGATCAAGCTTTAAAAATGTTTTAGAACATTTGAAGATTTCATAAAACTGATAGTCACAGGCTTGGTTGAGTGAATAACATTTTCATATAAACTCAAACTCATTTTTAGATCCAACGTTCAAAATGCTCCAAAGCAAATTAAGAGAGGGGATACGTGGGAGAGAGTGGAGCAGATGGTCACACTCTAGCTACCTACCTTCAGAGTTCAGGGGCAAGTGAGGACACGAAGGCATTTGGCTTACGTTTTAAGCTGATTGGAATTCCAACCAGCATGTCTGTGTTTTGTAGTTTTTTTAAATACTATATATCATGGCAAACTTGAAAAACAGTGTCAGTGTATATCTCAAACGCGAGACACTGCAGGTGAATAGAGTAACATGTTGAACTTATAGACATGCAGTGTCTTTCCTTAGCTTCCCATTAATTTCCATACCTTAGTAGTTTTGGCAATTGGGCACTGCACACACTTAATCATTTGTCTTTACCCATAACATCCTGCTTAAGATGGGGGGGGGGGGGGTTAAATGAAGATTGGGCCACATAACCGAAGGGTGTTCACAGTTGATCCCTCCCCCTCCTCCTCCTGCTGCTGCTTAAACCAATATCTCATCAAATCCTTCAACTCTTGAAATTCAGGTCAAAAAGCCAAGGATAATGAGAAAAGGAACGTATGGGAGAGATCATCAACAAAAGGAGAGAAAAATCCTCCCATCTGCTTTCCCTCTCCTTATCCCTCAATCATTATACACCCCCCCCCCCCCCCCTCCGCCCCCCACCTGTCAGCGCATGTTTTTTTCATCTGACGGGCCCATTTGTCTCAAGTGTTCCAGGGGTTTACGTGATGGTGAAGTAAATAATGGCACTGGATGCATTTATTTATTCCCTGCGTAAACGTCATTAACGGGAGGGGGGGGGGGGGAAGCTTGTCAAATGTCAACTGTCACTATGGGGCCAAGCGGGTTCAACATCACAGGATGCGCCCATTTAGTTTTATGGTCCTCGGGAGACTCATCTAGCCGCGATGTCTATTAACCTTCATCATTAGTGTTGTGTGCTTTAACACAAAATGCGAAAGCCGAAAACCACAATGTGTTTTGTTCCTCCATTGTTCCTTTGAAAAATGACAAGTGTGGCGACATAAGCAAGTGGAAAAGAATCCCAGAGAGACAGAGGACATTTTTTTAAATATATAGTGGTACAAAATACCAAAAAACAAGGACAGTCCTGACTACAATGTGTGTGTTTAGGTGTACATGTTGTTCTTCTAAAACCTGCTATTCTCCTTTAGGGGTCATTCACAAGCTTGCCACAATGCTCTCAGCTGTCCCTTAAAGGTGCCTGCTGAGGTCTACTGAGATAGAAGGTGATATATCGCTTTGATATAGCCTGTAATTACTGGCTTGTGAAGGCCACACCACCTTGGGGGAATGAGAGAAAAAAGAGGAACACAAAAAAACAAAGGGAGGTGGAGAGACACTGGGGCTCCCATGAGAAAAGGGTCACTGTTTCTTTGATAGCACAAGTGACCGTCAACTATAGCACTATTACATTCTACACATGGGCTGCGTTCCAATACGTTTTTTTTGACAGATACATAAGCAGTTCAAGTTCAAGGTGTGATGTTATGATGAAACATATAGGTAAAAGAACGGCAAAATTGTGTGCCTTCTGCATGGTAAAGTAAAGTACATACTGTTTTATGATCAGCTGTAGTATACAGAATAGTCAAAAGAAAACAGTGTGCTATTTGGAATGCAGGGATGCTTTGGAGAGAGGCAGACACAATAGCTCCCTGGCAATAAGGCCCAAATTACCCCCGCGAGGAAATAGAAACAATGAGTGCGAAAATCAGAGGCTGCAACATGTGCTGTGTACGCACTATATGCAAATGGACTTCAATTTGGGGCTCAATTAATCATCGGTTTGTGTGATTCAATTACAGCATAATTAGCCAACATCTATAGCGTGCAACATGGTGGCACCACCTATAGGGGACATGTTTATCCAGAGGGGCTGAGGGGGACTCTGCACAGCCACGACGCTAGCTAGCAGCACAAAGGGAGGAACGGCTAATGAAAGGGAGCCATTCATTTCAGCATGTCACGGCGTGGTGCGAGACAACCTTCATTTTGAGATGCATTATGGCACTCACAAGCACAGTGGCGTGCTATCACTCAGGTTGCAGGGTGCTATTACCTCGCGCCTAGAAGACTGTAATGGAAGCAAACACCATGCCTGAAGTAGGCCCAGTGTACACCCTTGTAAGTGGGCTAAACCGGTAGAAGGTAGTGCCTGAGTGGTGATGGTTGAATTTCAATGGAGGGGCCCTTTAGCACTATGGGGCAGCAGGGAGGGGGGGGGGGGATTGAGCTGACTACATGTATATTGACAGCTAGCAAGAGCCGCAGTGGACATGGCTGGGCATTGGCCGGTGATGGATGCGAGGGCCTGGCACACAGACTAAGCCGGCAGCAAGCGTGGCTCATCTTCAGACGAGATGTGAATGCTAACTAGCGCCGGTTGCCAGTCACCGTGATTTAACCCATGCCAGCAGTAAAGGCAGGTGGTACACACACAGGGCTAAGGGGTGGGGGGAAAGAAAGGGGGCAAAGTACCACAAGAAGAGAATACTATCAGTGCATTCACTAAAAGTTAATTGGGTTTTAAGGTAATGCTAAACAAAATTACACTGTACATTTAATTTTTTTATAAAATAAAGATTGACATTGAAGTAAACATCAGGTTATATAAGGGACCCCATGTGATCATTATCAAAATGCAGATGTTATGTTATGCAATTATATGAAATAAATTGGCCATATGGAGATATATCCTAACTTCTATGATTTGAAACTCAACTATAGAAATCTGGTTAGAAAATACAGCACTCATTCTGGCTATAGTGACTGTACACTGTGCAGTAGGCTACATTGTGCGGCTGTGGCGCTGTGGGTAGGGAGGTCTTCCACTGGAGTGCAGGGTCGGTTGTTCGATCCCCCGTCTCCCCGCCACATGTCGAAGTTTCCTTGGGCAAGACACTGAATCCCGATTTGCTCCTGATAGTTAGCTTGCACCCTGCGTGGTAGCTGCTGCTATCGGTGTATGAATGTGTGTGTGATTGGGTGAATGTGTACAAAACAATGTAAAGCGCTTTGAGTCTGTGAAAAACCAGGGAAAAGCGCCATATAAATTTACCATTTTACACAAACTGCGGCGTTATGAATGCAAATTGACCGCCTGTGAAGAACAAACAACATAAATCGCGTCCATACATTTTCTGTTTCCCTATTATTTTCTACAGCCTACAAAACACAGCGTTCCAGACATTAGCGCCATAATCAAACAACTCACGGGAACAACAATTATTGGGCAAATCACGTTAGCGCCAACCATGTAAATGCTTTAATCACACCATGATATTGTTTTGGGTAGTTTCCAGTGATCGGGGGCCCTGCAAACATACTGCAAGAGCATTAGAGTTGGGGGAAAGGAGACATGAAAATGGTGAGCCCAGGGAAGAAAATCCAGCCAAAATATTAATGACAGTGTTTTGCTTGCATCTCTGCTGATATGATATATTGACATTGCAGAATATAAAGTAGACAATAAAACAAATGCTTATCTGTGGTGATAAACGGAAGAAGGACCTAAGGACCTGTGTGCCAAGTCAGATCTTTGTTTCTCGGATTCAACCTCGGCCTTATCACAGGTTCTTTGAAGACTTTCTCGGCTCAAATTGCCTCTGTCTGTGTTGTTTTGGTCTTTTTAACCCTAATGAGCTTATAGCCTGCAGGTGCCTAGCAACGGCGCTAACAGCTCAACAATGAAATAGTCGGGGGGTGTAAGGCTTTGGTTTGTTGTGCTAACCCCCCGCATGCTAATGTGTTAGCTATGCCTCTTGCAGCAACACATATCACTGAATCCCCTCTATCACCCCATCCCCTACTTTGGCACCCATCCATCTACGCCCCTTTTCTCGATTCATACCACCCACACCTTTCATCCACTTAAGCCATTTCCGCGAACAAGACAAAGTAGCCCTGGCTCTGAATCGGTTTGCAGTTACCTTTTAGCATCATTGAAACGCCCACCCCCACCGTATAGCAACGCACCGCTACAAAGACTTGCTTGGCCATGGTATTTTATGGTAGTTTTGTCTGGCTGACAGTAGCAAGACCATGTTGATTCATTCCTTGCAGGGATTTTTTGCTTTTGTGTGTGAGTGGGCGGCTGGAGAACAAGGGAGCCACAGGGCGCATCAATTATCTAAAAACATGGTTAAAAACCACCTGTCTTTGCCATCAGCTGCTGATTATTATTATCTGAACTGTACACTGGAGGTGAATAGGGCAACATTTCTAGCCTATACATATATATCATCGTGAAACTTCGCCAGTTGATTAATTACATTAAGACAATTATGTTTTGTATTTACAATGTTTTCAGAGATTTTGGAATTGGCAATATCCGACTCATTTGGGTTCATTTGAATCTCTTTGAATAAATAAGGGTCCAAAGTTTTTTTACAGAAAATATTTTGGATACATCCTTTTTTCATTTTACTTATCAAAGCAATAATATGCACATGTCCTAAAAACACATCTTTTTTTAGGAACATCTTGCTGTGAACCCTCAGAAATAGTGCTGATAATGATTATGGGATGTTTAGTTGGACGTTGTGTGATAATTGCTGTTATACAGATACAAACAAAAAAAAGGTTTACTAAAAGTAAAGACCTAAATGTACATGTTGGACCTTGTATTTATACTAGTATGAAAGAATACGTGTTATGGAAGCAAAATAGCCCCAAATATCTCCAAATTTACCAGCACAGTGTCTCGCCTTAAAAGCCAAGATACAGCCCAAAGATCCATTTGTATTCTCAAAGGGGTCCTTCATATGTGGAAACCTAAGCTTTGGATATATAAAAAGAAGTAGACAAATGCTAACGCAGAGTAGCAATTTAGATCAAGCCCCATCCCTTCTAAGTGCTGCAATAAGTCAACACAAGAGCTATGATGCACTACACATGTATAGACTACATTCACTCCACACTCGCCTTGAGCTCTACATTAGACTACTTGGTTAAAGCACCCCTGAAACTTGTGTATATATTACATTAATGTGAGCCATCCGTTATACTGCAAAAGCCAAAGCGCAGTAAGACTGTACTCTGTCTGCCCTGACAAATAGTTCGCCTATGTCCCCTGTTCCTACACAAGGGGGTCATAACTCTGAAACACTCACATCCGGCAGCGCATCCACAAGACAAATAACTGATAATGTATTCATATGATGTCTAATTAACATAGATTTAAAGGCCCTGCAATCCACAAATGTCCTTCTCAGTATGACATGTGGGAGTGATAGGCATCTGAAAAGAGTTATATTCATATGTATCAATCCAAATGAAAGATAGTGTCATTTAAATTTGATACACTTGACATTGGGGTTTAGATGATATGTTTATTGACACGCTGCATCTACACAGTCCTGTCAAACGCTCTAGACAGTAAAACATTAGTTTTTTCAACAAAGTTGTATAATATTTATCAGATTTTTTGTAAAAGCTTATTGCGACACTCACCTTTAATATCATATAGTGATTTGAACTATTTTAGAGAAAGGTTTCTAGAGGCTTTAGGATACATTTTTATATATTACCGGCATATGGTTTATGTTCAAACCTTGTCTTTGGCCTACTGGGATTGTTGACCTGATTGCTTAATAACAGGGATATGTTACTAAAGCACACACCTACCCCATAAGGAGTTATCCTTTTGAAAATGCATCTTCCAAAAACCACCGCTGACATTACTGTATAAACACTGAGCCATGTTTTTTTTTACTTTTTTGCTAAACCTCCAGGGCCAGTCCTTAGCGCCTTATCGCGCACGACAAATCACCGAGATACAGAGTGTGTGTGTGATGCTGCGGACCATTTCTCCACAAAGCTATTACATTTCCATATTCTCTGAAGTCAGATCAATAAACTCGGCGCGGTTTCATGAAGAAAAAAAAACATCTCCGGGAGGAAGGGCAGCATTTAATTCCGTTACAGCAAAACCTAAGGTGTGAATTACAGCATCTCTCATTAACTGATTTAAAAAAAATAATAATTATACAAACTACAGCTACTCGAGTCAATTACTTAGCAGCATTAAGCAATTTAGCTTGTGAATGTGCCTGTGTGTGTGTACATATCCATGCATACAAATATCCATGGGCCATTACATATATATAGAATGCGGCTTCGAACAACCACTTTTTTATTGATGTCATTTGTTTTAGAGCCTTACAATTACTTAATACAAAAGAGCTTTGATTGTTACCCTAAATGTGAAACACCTACATTATGAAAGAGAACATATATTGGGAAAAAGTGAGTTTAAACCCGCAGTTAGTGTGCATAAATCCCATGTGTCCAAAGTGAATCACTGCACACTTTTTGTTATCAAATGGAATGCTTTTCAAGGCCACTTTAAGAGCATTTAAGACCATTAAAATATCCCTACACATCAAAGTGACTGTGTGCTACGCGCAGCTATCGGCTACACCACTCAAATTCACCACTCATAAACATAACTTATTTTCACTTTGACTAATTGCTTGGACTGTATATGACAACTTTCCTGGACAAGGGGGCATCTGAGGAGTATATCCCTTATTTATATATGTACGTGTATATATCAAACTAAAACCCTTTCATAAAACATTGAAAATACAGCCGTGGAAAAAATTAAGAGACCAGTCTGGATTTTTCTTCAATCTTTATCTCTACATTACTTCCTGGAAATGCTCTTAATGACAATATTTTAATTGTGAATTTGGTAGAAATGTTGTCAGTAGTGTATAAAATATAACCATAATGTGCATTCTACAAAAAAATATGCCTATAAATAGTAAAGCCAGAGACACTGAACATTTGGAGTGGTCTCTTAATTTTTTCCATGGCTGTGAAAGCCCATTCCGGGTGCAAAAAAAAATAACGTCCCAAAAAAAATTCTGCCTGCATCTCACACACGCAGGAAAACTTTCACAAGTGATTTGCTCTGAAACTGCCAAATGTACCATTCATCACGCTACAAGGTCGGATATAAGGTCAGACCACGGTCAAAATATAAAGATGATCATATCGACAGAAGACAGTGCACATCACCATCAGTACACTGAGCACAGATGCTCCTTGGCTTCCCCCCCCCCCCAGCTGTCTGTCTCTATCTCTTTATACATATTGTTCAAATCTCTCATTTTTGGTTCACTCAGTTGAATTTGTTAACATTAGGCCCTGAGCAATTCCAGACACATTTGCACAATGTCTCTCCATCTTAAGAGATCATCGAAGCTGCTGTTCAAACAAAAGGGGAGAGCAGGTGGGATTCTAACAACTGGGCCAAAATTGTGGATAATATAATATGCTACCAACGTGTGCCTTGGGCTAACCTTGTGTTCCACTTGAAAAATTGGAAGCTCACAAGGTAGGCTACTTAGCTTCCCCAACGACAGTGGAAGTGAATGTATGTGAGCATAATCTAAAATGTATTTCATATGGTAATAACTACATATGTATATAGTTATGGTGGTAGCTTATAGCCTAGAGGAAAAGAGGAGCCGACCAGTAACCATGAGGTCGCTGGTTCGATCCCCGGCACCGGACAGGAGGGTGTTATTTAGAAAACTAGTGGTGGCTGGCATTACATGTACAGTGCCAACCATCTCTACCATTGTGTCGTTGAGCAAGGAACTTAACCCCAAAACTGCTCCAGGGGCGCTGTACTATGGCTGACCCTGCGATTAGACCCCCTCTATAAGTGTGGTAACTTGAGAGGGGATATGCGAAGAACAAATGTTGATCTGCCTTGTGTAAATTGACTTATAAAGAAAACTTAACTTAACAGATTCTTAGCTAAAATATTCAAGGGAATTCCTTCTTGGCTAACATTATTACTTATTTGCATTTAAAAAACATCCAGCAGCCTACAATCATTAATCATTAATCATTAAACCGGGAGGGGAGCTACGGGCACCCCTCATATGTGAAATACTTGAACACAAGCGTGTCCTTACCGTTGAGACATGATCTTGTATGCATCGGGAAGGTAGCAGCGCGTGTTCTCCATCTGGGCTGGGTCTGCGTCACAGATCTTGTCGTCCGTGCGGCCGTAGTTGGCGCTCTCGATCATGATGACGTCAGTGCCGGGGCAGCGCAGCTCGATGGGGTAGCTCTCACACGACAGCTCCCTCCTCACCACCGCCATGGGGACGGGGGCTCGACTGAAGGCTGCACGAGGAAGACAAAGAATGGCAAGTATGAGTTAGTCTGATTCCTTACTGTATAGGGGTGGTGAAAAAAATATATATCTTTATTTCATTTTAACAAAACATAATTAGTGTCCAGAAGTATTTACGGATCAGATTAAATTATATATTCATGTCTTAAACATTTGCTACATCCCTTTAAACTCATGTTGAGGTAATGGCGATTAAAGATGGTTGTATAGGATAAATATACAGACCCAAAAGGACAAGGTTTGGTGAAATAAACACCTAAATGTACATTTTGGACCCGTTAATGGAAGCTAAAAAGACGCTTTTTTTTAGCGTCTTAAAAATACGAAATGATGTAAGTCAGGATTTGTTGAGAACTGCATATAAACAATCTGCATATTACAACAGGAACAAAAAGAGGGACAGATGGAAAGGACCTGCAAATCAAAAGGTCTGGCAGCGGGACCAATGAGAAACAAGGTTGTGCACCCCGGTCTAGAGAGGTGTGTGGGCGGGCAGGACGCTGCTTGTTTGGAGTGGGAGGATGAGCAATATACCGCGGGGGCCCTCGAGGAGGCCAAAGGGGTGGGGGAAAGAGAGAGTGCAAGATTGACACACATCAAACACAAGGGAAATGGACAGGGTTCATGACATGGGCATTCTCCTACGGGGGATTAACCCTTGTGTGGTGTTCATATTGTTGTTATACAGCCAGTGTTCGTGGGTCTGGTGGACCCACTGCATTTTAGGAGGTTTTAATTCAACACAATCGAACATTTTATGTTAAAATACTCAACAGATGTTTACTTCATCCTATTTGCAAGAAATATAAACAGCATATATGTTTAATATTTGCCCTTCACCTTTGTTAGATCCCATTTATGAATTAAAGTACCACTCGTTTTTTGTCTGTTTTTGAATAAAATGTAATAAAACAAGAAAAACAATTATAAAAAAGATATTAGGGGAATAAATTCAACAAATTTACAAATGAAGCAGGGTTTTTCACAACTTTTGATTTTAATTTATTTGAACTTAATTGGAAATGTAACCCATTCAGGTCAGTTTACACTACAAAACTAATGGGCTGGTCCTGGGGCTGGCTGCTGAAGGCTGGTCCTGTGTCTTCGTTTTGGAACTAGCTGATGCTCAATCTCATTCTCTTCTACAAAGTCACTGTCAGATTCTGAAATTTCAGAAATGTGATCGTCACTGTGATCTCATCACTGCTTTATGCAAATGATGTGGTCCTGATGACATCATCGGTCTGTGACCTTCAGCTCTCACTGGATCGGTTCTAGGGCTGGGTATCGTCAAGGACTTCGCGATACGATACGTATCACGATACACTGGTCACGATACGATATATCACGATATATTGCGTATCTTGATATATCACGATATATTACGATATTCCATAAACAAGTTGCCTTGTCAAACATAACAGCACAATATATTGATAATTGTACAGACAAATGAAGTCAAAACTATTTCATTCACAACTTCCTTTACTATTTTTCTTCCTTTTTTTGGTTTTGGCAAATTATCAAACACTGCTGCAGCTGCCATAACATCAAAATAACAAATCCAATTCACTCTTGCACTAACTGTACAGGACACAATGAAAATGAAAACACATCAGTGTGCTTTTGTGACACAGTGAATCTTAAGTATTTTTATAAACAAAACTGATCTAACTTCAATAGTCAGTATCCTAGAGGCTCAGGCCTGACAGCAGACATGGGTTTGAATCTGACCCGTGGTTGTTTCATTCCCTCTCTGCCCCATTTCATATCTGTATCTCTGCACTGTCAATAAAGCCTTGAAAAGCAAAAAAAAAAAAAAAAAAAAAAAAAAAATCATAAAAAAATTAATAAAAAAAAATCGATATTTTGATATAAAAATCGATACTGATATCGGGAAACTAAGTATCGCGATATATCGATATTTCGATTTTTTGACACAGCCCTAATCGGTTCACAGCCGAGTGTGAAGCAGTTGGGATGAGGATCAGTACCTCTAAATCTGAGGCCATGGTTCTCAGTAGGAAACCTATGGATTGTCTACTCCAGATATAGGGTATGAGTCCTAACCCCAAGTGAAGGAGTTCAAGTACCTTGGAGTCTTGTTTGCGAGGGAGGGGACAATGGAGCCTCAGTTTGGCCGGAGAATCAGAGCAGTGGGGATGGTATTGCACTTGCTTTATCGGGGAAGACCCAGGACTAGGTGGAGAGATTATATCTCCACCCTGACCTGGGAACACCTCTGGATCCCCCAGTCCGAGCTAGTTACTGTGGCCCTGGAAGGAGAAGTTTGGGGTCCCCTGCTCAAGCTGCTGGCCCCGAGACCCGACCCCTAATAAGCAGTTTATGATGAGTAATGATCATGAGAGAGTGAGTGATCCTCACATTCTGAACCCTCTAACTCTACATCATCTTTAAAAGCTTCTCTCTCTTCCGAAACCTACAATTTCTACACTTGTATTAGCCCTGGGTCCAGTAGACCCGAACATCCTGAATGTAATATAAATGTGTAGGGGGGTGTACAGCGTGTGTTGACCACATTTTTTTTCTGATATATGTTCTTCCCAGTAAATGAGCCAAGGCCAATGAGTCTCAGTTTGAAATCATAATAAATAGTATCAGTTTTCTTTTGATAAAAAAGAAAATGGGTCCCACAGACCCGAACACCACACAAGGGTGAAGTTGTATCTTATCTTATCCAACGGAGAAATTAGGAGAGAGAGAAACGCTATAGTGAAAAGAAAGAAAGAAATAGAGCAGAATGTCTCACGTAAAAATAGACACTGCATGTGGATAGGGTAAGAAGTTTAACTTGTAGTGGTCTTCATGAAACTTTGCCCAGTAAGCAGCATTTATTTTTTATATAAATGTTTGAATAAATATGCAAATGTACCATAAATCTGACAATCGACAACATGTTAAAAAAATAATTTTCTAGCGACCATCAGAATAGTGCTTAAAGGTGCACTATGTAACTGTGGGTGTGTCAGGAGTGAATAGGATTTTTTTCCTCACAGGAAAATTGGATGCGTGGAACACCGTTTAAAGCTAGAAAGCTGCCTGAAGCTTTACTGATGTTTACAAACATGTTCTCGTCTAACGTTTGGTTTCAGGTTCCTCAAATAACTGTTTTCATGATTTATGATGATATAAGTATTCAATACTAAGAATTATTTGCAGATAAAATATGTTTTGCTAACTAACAGCAGGCTCTGTGAATGTGAACAAGTAACCCTACCCGGAAACTGCACAGTGCACCTATAAGGTAAGTCAAATAAACTCCTAAAATACATCTAGGAAGCAAAATAGATTAAGTATGTGTCGCCTTTAAAGGTGACACTATGCACTCCTTAGGACACAGCTGAGAGTCTGTTTGGCAAAAAAAGAGAGAAAGAGAAAGAGATACAAAATAGAAATGTGTAGGATATTATAGTAAATATTTGATATGAACAAATAAATAATATATTTTATTTTTAGAAAATGAGTTACAGAGAAGGGGTGGGATTAAAAAGGTGTAAACTTCTTCCCACGCCTTTTCCAACATGTTGTTACAATGATCAAGTATTTCTCATTCATGTCTCTAATTAAAATATTCTATTTTGTGTAACATCATTATTTTCTGTATGATATTTATTTTTTCTTTCTTTTTTTCTTTTACATGTTCGAAAAAGAAAAAAAATCCATAAAGGCTAATGGGACTCACAAACACGGAGGGACAGACAGAGCATGTGCACAAAGCGACTGGAAGAGAGTCCTGTGTTTACAGGAGGAATATAAAAAATGATCGGAGAGGCGTAAACATTGGCCCGAGTGACTGTGGGACGACCGTGGCAGTTATAGATTTTTTTCTTTATAAACATCCTTTCAGGGGCCGCGGCCGAGCTAGAGCGAGCCACAGCCAGACGACACAGGCATTCATCAGGGAAAGGGAAGGACGGACGGAAAGAGAGAAAGAAAAAAAGAAAAGAAAAGAAAGAGAGCACATAGAGAGGAGTGCTTCTTCCACATGTGAAAATAGGCACTGGGCAATTTCACTTCAAATCAATATCATGATTAATAGTCCTATTTACCTTGGTACCACTCACTATATGTACTTTTTTTTTTTTAATGAACGTGTGTGCATGATTGTCTTATCAATCTTTGTACAGAACAATACAATCTCAATGGAATACCATTGGTCAGGCCATAAGTGGACCTACAGAATGAGTTACATATTACAAACTGATTTGAAACGTACATAAGTGGCATTAATAAATCACATTACATTTTTTTGGGTATGAAATGGCAAATGCTTTAGTAATCATCTAGCACTATCGGAGAAGGTGTCTTAGTAAAGCGTGAAATGTTCTGTCATTACTGCTTTCCCCCGGGGGTCAAACCATCATATTTAATGACACGCTTTGGGATTGAAGGTGATTGAAAAATTGCTCTTGTTTCCTCTTGAAGCCATAATTATCAGTTATAAGTTGGAATGGGTAGTCATGGTTACATAACCTTAAAACACCTACAAGGTCAAAAGGACTTGCTTTATTAAGAGTAAAAAAAAAACATTCCCTCAAGGTAAATCTTGTCAATTTCTATCCTTACGAAGAAGAACTAGGAAAATCACAAAATGGCTATCAGATATTGCACATGAGAATATAAATGATCCATCTTTTTTTTTATAAAACATGAACCGGCATGGTTTGCAAAGCTGGTCAGTGCATTTATGTAAGGTAACAAACAACATTTTGCTAACAATTTCCATTCTTTAAATGTCATCCAGGTACCACTTTGATAAAAAATCCCCGGACACAGCGCAAAGTGAAACAACAAGAGAAGCACTTTGTTGTTGTCGTGGTATTTTTTGTCTCGCCCATCATTAAAAAAAAAGTACACAGTAAAGTGCACTTGCATTCAATCAGGTTAAGTTATTAGTCAATTGTTACATTGAAATGTGTCTTTCTGCATATGACATTAGTATGTTCGTCCTGGGAGAGGGATCCCTTACTTTGTCGACTCTCCCTGAGATTTCTAATTTTTTTTTTATCCCGGTAAAGGTTTTTTTTTACTGGGAGTTTTTTCTCAGCCGAGCTAAGGGTGTAAGGGCAGGGTGTCATATGATATGGAATGTAAAGCCCACTGAGGCAAATGTCTATTTGTGATATTGGGCTATACAAATAAAACTGATTTGATTTGATTTGATTTGCATATCCCCTCTCAAGGTTACCACACTTCGGAGGGGGTCAGAGCGCATGGTCAGCCGTAGTACAGCGCCCCTGGAGCAGTTTGGGGTTAAGAGTCTTGCTCAAGGACACAATGGTAAAGATGGTGGGCACCGTAGACGTAATAGCAGCCACTACTAGTTTTTTCAACGAACACCCTCCTGTCCGGTGCCCGGGGTCGAACCAGCGACCTCATGGTTACTGGTCGGCCACCTTTCCTCTAGGCCACCCTACCACCCTATGAAAACAATCAATAAAAAATAGTAATTGACTCCTACAATCTTGCTTTAAATATAGATAGATTGTTTTAGAGCTGCCAACCAAATTGCAGGAAATAACACAAGAAAGCCCTGTGAAATGATTTATATTACACAACCTTATGTAAGGAATGTTGATTCATTTGACCTCCATGATTTTCAATAAAAAAAAAAGCTTTGAATGGTAATTTTAAAAGATGCTCCGAGGACCTTTCAGTTTTTGTTCATTTTTTTTGTGTACCATGCAGCAATCTCCCCTAATGCGAGGGAGCCCGTGCCCAGTTGTGTCTCGGATTACCCCCGGCAAGTCAACACAACTGCAGGGGTAATTACATTTGTGCCAGGAGAGGCTGTGATTGATAGGGCTCATGTTGCAGCCAGGCATCCTGCTCCGCTCGCACTCGTATCACTGTCTACCTGTGGACTTCATTGACAGAGATACTACCCAAAATCGAAAATAGTCTTATTGAAAGTCCATCCTCTCTTATCTGAGTTCCCATGTACTTTTAGATTCATCTCTCCTCTAGCTAATACTACAGAGGAGGATTTATATGCAGCGGGTGTCTCTTTTTTTTTTCTTCTTCCCACCGCTGCAGATTTTTCCCTGGATAATTCCTCTGACAAGTGCACTGCTGATTACGGAGGAGCCGTTTGAAGGCAAGAGCACAGGCTGGATAGAGAGCGTCACGCCAGATACTTCCATTACTTTTTTTCCCCAACCACACACGTTGGTGTTTGACACACAAAATTACATAAATATTTCAAAAGAGTTCATTACTCACCCAAAAAGAGCAACGGAAAAGGGCAGGGAGAAAAATTTTTATTTGGGAAAATGTCGCTCCCCGCAGAGATTTTTTTAGAAAAAAATCGCTACGAGAGGAGGAGGAGGGAGCGGGGATGATTTGGAGGTTTTGAAACTGAGAAGGCTGAAGAAAACTTTTTTTGCTCTTTAAAAAAAAAGGAGAGTTCCTTTCTTTTGGGTTCATAGATGTAGAGCCATTATAGCGTCTCTCCGGAAAAGAAAAAAACACCGGGCAATTGAAGTGCTCACGAAGCAACCGGAGTAACAATGACATTTAAAAGTCATCGTTAGTAACAAAACCATGCTAGGGGCCTTGTGGGGGAGATGAAATGAAATGCAATCTCAAACCAAAAAAAAACGTGTCAGGGAGAAAGCAGTTAAGGTCAACCACCACAGGTAATTACAATGAGGTGAGTTCCACTAAAAGGAGCCACCATCAGTCGATAGAGCAGATGCCGGGAAATTTGTGAAAAGGGATTTGCAATATTGAAAAAAAAACTATATGTAAGTATTTTGTACTGATAATCGGCGATATTTTGCATGCCTCAAAAATTTGTCAAAAAACTGATATTTGTTAAAGCCTTAAAGCTGGGTTATGTGATTTCTGATTGACATGAGCGATACACTTTGACCAATCAGAGCGAGGCTCCGATTCTAAAAAATAAATAAAAAATAAATATGATTCTCTGTTCTTATTGGCTGTTGGGACTGTCCATTCACTTTGGCACCAACGTTTTTGGTGTGTAGAGCGTGTCAGGGAGGGACCATAAGGGTGGGACCAAAGAGAACAAGTGGAGCAGTTGAGGTATTTGGATTCAAATCTCTATCCCAACTGCTATTTTCTCCCCAAATTCTCCACCCCAGCTTTAATTTCTAGCCTGCTCTTTATATACATACATACATTCACCGGCCACTTTATAAGGTAAACCTGTTCAATTGCTTGTAAAAAAAAAAATAGCTAATCAGCCAATCACATGGCAGCAACTCAATGCATGTAGGCATGTAGACATTTAGACGTGGTCAAGACAATGTGCTGAAGTTGAAACCGAGCATCAGAATGGGGAGGAAAGGCTTCAAAGTGACTGTGAACGTGACATGGTTGATGGTGCACGGCAGGATAGATCCATACTTTATGTTGTTTACGCCAAGTGCTGACCCTACCATCTGAACTTCCCAACTGAAATCGAGGCATGATTTTTCCAATCTTCTATTGTCCGATTTTGGTGAGCCTGTGCAAATTGTTTCCTGTTTTTAACTGACAGGAGTGGCACCCGCTGGGGTCTTCTGTTGATGTAGCCCATCTGCTTCAAGGTTGGACGTGTTGTGCGTTCAGAGATGGTATTCTGCATACCCTGGTAGTAACGAGTGGTTATTTGAGTTACTGTTGCCTTTCTATCATCTCGAACCAGTCTGACAATTCTCCTCTGACCTCTGACATCAACAAGGCATTTTGGTCCACACAACTGCCGCACACTGGATATTTTTTTCTTTTTCGGACCATTCTCTGTAACGCGCCCCACACACATCCTACCTCTACTGCGCGTCTACCTCGCGTCTGCGTCTGACTTTTGGTCACAGACTGTGAAATCAACGTAGAGCGAGCACACATCCAACCTCAGACGCACTGCTGAGGCGCGTCGGAGGCACGTCTGCAGCGACGCTCCCCTTCACCTCAGGAGGCTCGCCTATTTTTTTCTGAGAGCAGCGCGTCTCTCTCGCGTCTCTGTGCTTTAACTGATAGAGAAATACTCTGCTGACAGTCATACCAGCAGCATTCACTCTAGTTACACGTTTACCCGGTGTGTTTATTTCAAAATAAAACATCCCTCAGTCGTATACGCAAATAATCCCTTTATTTCACGATTTAATTGTGCAATCAAAATCCGAGGGATTTAAAACCTAATTTTCAATTAGTTCTGGCATTTCATTTTTGGATAAATGACACATATAGAGATCCAATATAGTGAAGAAATAAAAAAGATCATGATGAGCGCAACAGTTTTCCGTTGCTCTATCTGTGTCTACGGCCTTCTTCTTCCCCGACCACACCCCCCTCTCTCTCTCCCGTATAAATCAGTAAAGTGATTTTTGAAATACTCTGCTGAGAGTCATATTGACTTCATACTGGCAGCTTTCGCTGTAGTTTCACCATTTCCTGGTGTGTCCCCTTCAAAATAAAACTTCCAACAAGCGAAAATATGGCAAAAGAAAAGAAGAAAAATGGCAATGGGGCGCACGGATTACTGTCCAGACTCAATATAAATCATATGCATCATAGATGACATGAAAGAACTTCATTTTTAATGGGAATTATCTATGAAAACTCTATGTAGAAAGATAGGGCTTTTAGAAGCAGCGCTGCAGCAGCAGCTGCTGAGACGTTGCATGTGTGTCCGAGAAAAGTCCGAGAGAGGCAGCAGTAAGGTAACGCGACGCGCTCCAGAGGTAGACGCAGGATGTGTGTGGGGCGCGTTAGCCCTAGTAGAGATGGTTGTGCGTGAAAATCCCAGTAGATCAGCAGTTTCTGAAATACTCGGACCAGCCCGTCTGGCACCATCAACATTGCCATGTTCAAAGTCACTGTGATTGGCTGTAAGTTATATGTGTTAACAAGGAAATCAACCGCTGTACCTAATAAAGGGGCCGGCGAGTCTATATATAGTCATACATACTGTATTAGAAATTGATGATAGTATTTATAAATACAACATATTTAAGAAAAGGTGTGTGTGCTTTTCACAGGTGGAGGTTAAGTTAGGTTGGTAATGAGGGGGCGTGGCTTCTCCCCTTATGATGTCATTCATCTGACTGGGGTTTTTAAACACAGGTTTTCAGAAAGGTGGACCTGGATAAAAGAGAGGTTTTTTCTCATACTTTGGGAGTCTGTGGTCACACCCGCTGACCCATTTTGATGTTGAAAAACCATGATAAAATTGCATTTTCCATGATAGGTGACCTTTAATTAATAGCTGCTCCACCTTAAAGACAGCCCACCTTAAGGTCAGCTTAGTTAAGTTTCATTGTTTTGCTGCAGGTGGCGTCACCATGCCGACAGCAGCAGAGATTCAAATGAGAGTGTTTCAGTTGGTGAGACGTTCAAGTAAGCTACAAAAAGCAATATTCTCTCTCTCTCTCTTATTTTCTCTGTCTCTTTGCCTCTCAGAGCTAGGAAAAACTATTGCTGATCACTTCCATCGCTGATAGGCTTGTTTTAATAGTTTTTTTTGGGCGAATTGAGTGACACTCTATTGTCACTTCACACAATGTTAAAACAACAGTTAAGATATTATGGTACACAACATATGTATTGCACAACCCTACAGCACTTGTGACAGCTCTCAACAAGAGAAAATTCACTTTCAGACGCAATAAAGGAGCAGTAAAGTCTGGCAAAGTGCCAAACATGCTCCGACTATTGGAGAAAACAAGTGTTTAGGCTTGAACAATGTGAGGATACAATTTGTTATACTCTGAAAAAGAGACTCGGTTACTGTGTGTGTGTGTGTGTGTGTGTGTGTGTGTGTGTGTGTGTGAACTCTGACTTCATTGAATTAATATCGTATAGATGGACAAGAGAGGTGGAGACGGCGAGGTAACTGATTCAACAGATCAACATGTTTTTTTTTTCCAGAGACGTTGCTGGATGGGTCCGTCCCCCAGAGCTATAGAGATTAATTAACGTGTGAATGTGGATGCTGTTATTTGATTAGACCAATGGGAGCCTGTCACACTCACGTCTTAGTTTGCAAAATATGACTTTTTTTCTGGAGGGAGGAAAATAATCAAAAAGTCAGATCTTTTCAATAATGCATGAGGGAATATTTTTCTTGAAGTTCAGGCAAACTGTAAACTCCCCAAGTGAATTACTTTTTACATATGGCCCAAAGTCAAGCTGAATCTCAAGTGCAAAAATTAGCCTGGAACGGAAACTGTCAAAGAACTCGACAGATAGAGCATCGATAAAACCAATGTTTATGTTAATGTCGCAAAAGAAGAAATTGAGTCGCTGAATGGGTGCTGTCGCTTTCGGTCTGTCATTGCAGGGGAGGTCCGACAACTCCGAAAAAAGTTTTAGAAATTAGACCAAATAAGCCAGTTTATTGAAACATGACAGAGCGTACCGCCGGCCTGATAAATTCACAAGCTGACCACGGAGAGAGATCGTGTCAAAACTCCCCAATCCACTTGATGGGTTTTTGACACTGACCAATGATGTCAATGAGCACCATTAGCGGAAGCCATTTTTTGACAGGACCCAGATATCAACGCCACAAGCCATTCACTTTCCAATCACATCCACTGATACATACAATGTTTGAGCACATTATTAACTGGCCACACACACACACACACACACACACACACACACACACACACACACACACACACACACACACACACACACACACACACACACACACACACACACACACACACACACACACACACACACACACACACACACACACACACACACACACACACACACACACACACACACACACACACACACACACACACACACACACACACACACACGCACACACACACACACAAACAAACAAATTCCAGCACAGGGGGAAAGACTGATGGTTATTCCCGGGCATTTTGGGCGACGTGAGAGCCGTCAGTCAAACTACCCATGATGCCTAGGGGGAAGAAATTAGCTCCTCAGTGTTAACAAATTAGCTTTGAGGGATACAGTGCGAGTGGTATAATAAATGACTGTACCTCACTGGATCAGCCAACCCTCATGGTGAATATTTGTGCTGTTATTTTGTTTTGCATACAAATTCAAACCTGCCCAATAAAAAGACAGTACTAGTCATTACATAGCAGGAGAATATCGCTTTTCTTTTTCATCCCTGCTGTATTGACACGCAGAAAGTTAATAGCCGTGAAAGTTAATAAATTGTTCGGTAGGCAGTTGGATTTCTGCAGAGCACAGCAACTGCCCTTCACCCCGGTGATAGAATTCCAGTTCACAATGACCTCATGTTTTTTTTTGCGTATGCATTAGTTTCAAATACAAAGTACTTTGCCCATCACTCCCATAAAAGGCTTGATTCACATGCTCAGAACACAGGGGTGGAGCAGCGTCACTCCATGTAGTAGGGCACTTTCATTGGATTAATCACTACTTCAATTCATTAAGTGCAACAACAACAACAAAAATGTCTCCCATCAATGCAAGGTCTTGTGTTTAAAACCACTTTGGTGAGCAGATTACAGCATTAGTTTCTTAAGGTCAAATTCAGTTTAGAATAAAGAGGTGATTCCCTTTTTGGGGCGAGACACTTTTCAAGCACTGGTCAATTTTGAGATTTAAATTAAAAGGTCCAAAATGTACTTTTAGCTGTTTTATTTGACTAAACATTTATTTTATGGTCATTATCCCACCATTATTTTATTTTTATTTTTTTTACAATACTCTGAACCAAAAATCTTTTAGATATTACCAACTTTGCATATTTATTAAAAATATATATATATTATTTGAATGTCAGTAATCCACTTGCAAAGTGTCATGAAGATATCTATAGGTTTAAATTGTTACCCTTTTCACCTGCAGTCTCTCTCCTTGAATAGAACATGGTGGATAGTTTCAAATATACTTCAGGTGCTTGTTATTTGTCCACCACTGTACTAATTCTGAGCAAAAAATCTGGTCAATTTCCCAATGTTCCGTTCGGCCGTGTAAACAGAGCACAGGAGCGTGTCCTGCTTCCTATCAGTGAAGTGGCCTTCTTTTGTCAGGTGTCCCGAGCCGGAGGTAGCAGCGCAGCCTGACAGCTAGCATGGGCCTGGGCTTTGTTCAGCTCCAGTCATGGCTTCAGTCACATCGTTTTGCCATTTCCCCCTCTCACTGCTTCCTCCCTCCTTTACCTGTAAACCCACCCACATGTTCAGCCATCACTCAAGGGAACATCTCAGCCAAGACTAATGCAGCTTGCCCCCACCCCCTCCCACCTACTGTACTGATGCCTCCATGGGCTCAAATGAACACAATCCCTGTCACACATGCACACGCACACCAACACACCAGGTACACTCAGACACACATACTGTATACACAAACACACACACAGAGGAGGTACACTCAGATGCACACACACAGGTGTACACTCAGACGCACACACACAAACAGACACAAACACACACACACTCAGACGCACACCCAACACACACACACACACACACACACACACACGTCCCAAAGCAGACATGACTCAACATGCCCCTATAGTAACACATGCCCCGATAGTAATTGAGGTCAAACCAAAGAAACAACAGGCTGATTTTCTCCTTTTCTGTGAGAGAGAAGGGGGGGGGGGAAAAGAGCTCTTTTTTCTCTCCTCACTCTCTCTCTTTTGCCCACACACATTATCTGATGGAATCGTCTAACAGCACACTGGAGGCAAGAGCGTGGCTAAGTTTAGCATTGTGAACTGAGACAAACGGCGGCGCGCGGGGCCCACTAATCTGTACCTCTCAGGAAACGGAGAGCGTTCAGACAGAGGAGAAAGAACACTGTATAGTGCAGGGGCCGGGGAATCAATTTGGAGGAAAAAAAATGCCATGCTTACTTTCTACAACATCCTGAGGTCGCTATTTTTGGTGTCTGCAAAACCGGTGTGTTACTTCCGATAGATTTAAGACCTAGATACAGTCATGACATTTGTTTTTAAAGGCACTATTCTTAAACACCTGCTTCTGCTCTTACCTATTTTTAAAAGGAATAGTTTTTCATTTTGAGCTGCTTTGCCCTCAGTCTCCGGCTCAAGAAAAAACATACACTAAAACCGTTCCTGTAAATGTGTCTGCATTTTTACTAAATACACCTTCAAAAATGCTAAATCAAATCATACTATCTGCATAATGCAATATTCCAGTTGGCTTTACATTGCATTGTCCACCTTAGCAGCTAATATACATTGACACAGTGCTCAAGCAAGATACCATTCGATCCCAGGGGACATCTTCTGCCCTGCATCGTTGTCATTTTCAAAGCATATACAGTATATCAATGGGTGGCAGTATGGTGGAAGCATTCATATGCTTTACTTCAGTACGACTTTATAATAGCACTTTGTTTCAGCCAATCAGAAGCAGTCTTTTATATGTCCCTCTAGCAGGTGAAGTCAACTGCCCATTGTAAAGTATCACTCTAGATCTCTTTCTTTAGCAGTAAGGAGCAGCATTGGTGTGAACACTTGACCGCATTCATTGCCATAGCAACCCCACAGCATCATGCTTTACACGAGATACTCAGTGCGATTTTTCAGAACACCTCGGAAATGCATCCTCTTGTAATGAATAGGAAACCAGGCACTATCTAGCAGTGTGAATGGATCCCCGAGGGCCCTTGTTATTATAGGTGTATAGCTACATAGTGCGATATAGTGAGCACAACATAGAGCTGAAGCTACAGCACTTAATCAGCAGAATGGACACAACAGCACACTCCGCACAACACATCAAGTGTGCGTACAATGGCCTGTAATTTGCTGGAAGCTAATGACATAAATGTACTTTTTCCAACTTGAAACAAGTACACAAGGCAAAGGGAAGGACGGTGACACAATTGAAATAGAAACAGACTATTGGTTGTCGAGGACATTTCTTTTCCTTGTTTGGAATTTGGGAGTTGCTTAAGAGGGAAGGACGAGGATTTTTTTCTATTTCTCGCCATTTGAAGACGACAACAGGAACATCGTAGCTAGCTTTCCACGCCGCCCTCGTATGAACTTGTTTTGCATTCCATATTATCCCCAAAACATAAGACTCCTCGCACAAGGCCCCCCAACTCTATGAATAACTTTGGAGTGATTTGTTTTATGCAGCAGAGGCAAGCTTTTGGAAATCAACCTTAGCCAATTCCATTTTCTTTTCTCCATATTCCTGTAAGTGTAATTTTTGCTGCAGTGCGATAGCCACGGGGTAAAAAGCATGAATTAATACCAATTAACGCCCGGCGCTGTAGTGTTTACTTACATAATGAAGAACAAGGAATTATTGGAATGACTAAATTAAAATGTGATTTCATGCGTAATATCTACTTGCTATGTTTCTGGGTTAACAAAGACACTACTGTGATCAAATTATCTGTGCCACTGGAGCCTTATACATAATATGAAGCACTGGCATATCTATACACACCATGTAAGTCGCATGTAGAGTGAACATGTTACATAAAAGAGTATAGACAACAGTGCGATGAAGTAGGGAAGTGGTTACGGGTGGAGTTGAGGGTTTGACTTTGCCCTACATACTACACAAACCTAAAGGATGGTGCAATCCGATGGGCTGTGTGACATCAGCAGATTAAGGGATGTCTGTATATGTAAATAATCTCCAACCCACTTCTTCTTTGGTTACCTGTGCGGTCGTTTGGTCATGTGTATACAGTATACATGTGCTTGTATGTGCATATGCCTACTTTGATACATTATGCATTGGTTGGAATAGTGTTTCTCCCTTGGGAATGTTCTTATTTCTGGCGCGTAACAACCACACGTGTCAAACATGACACAGATTCTGGATGACAAATTCCTCGTCAAGTCAGGTCGCCCCTGTGTGATCTATTTCACCTCCTCTTCCTCCCAAGGCGCAACATCCATGGCAAGGTGTAGCATCCAACTGATGTAATGAAGATCCTCTCTATGGGATAGTGCAGGCCAGCTCATGGGCCATTTCAGAAGAAGTCTCTTTCAATGGGAGCACACCCTGCGTTCCAATTCACATACTTTTAATTTTTACTACACTACATTCTTCAGTACAGAAGACTTTATAGGCCACAGGAGAGAGAACAAAAATCAGATAAGGAAGATTTGTTTTTCATTATGTCGAGAAATGTCAAGAATAAAGACGAATACTGCAAAATGCTATTGGAGTTAGTGGGGCATCTAGGTTTTTTCAGCGTACTACAATTGACGTGCATGTATTGGGATATACTAAATCTTTTTCTGGCATACTTGTTGTTGTATACAGCAGCAGGGCCAACAGTTTGGTTTACAAACAAATTCTAGTCTTACATTTGGTTCCAGGTTCCTCAAAATAATTGATTTGATTTATGACGATAGAATTATTCCATACTGAGAAGAACATGTAGAGAAAATATGTTTTGTAAGCTAACTGCAGGCTGTGCAAATGTAAACAGACCCCCCTCCTCTGAAACTGCATAGTGCACCTTTAAAGTGATTACAATTAAACAATTGTAAAGGGAAAGAAAATATGTTAAAAAAGGTGTCTGAGGAAGAAAAAATGTGTTGGCGATGGAGGTGAATGTGAAATGTGAAAAAAAGTTATTTCTTAAAACCACCAACAGAGTGCCAAGTAATCTCAATCCAATCAAGCCGCTGCTGCTGAAATTATCCTGGTGGCGGCTACGCTACATCTGAGATGCAGAGCTAGAGTACGCAGATCCCCTTTGATCGTCTTTTTCTCCTGTTTAAAATGACAGGTATCAGACACGGGGCTATTGTGCAGGCGATAATGAGCTCTGAATATGTATGAGGCAATGTGGCATGGTGCCTCCTAACATGCGGCACTTTGGAAGTCGACAACAGGAGCATGAAATCGGAGGAAAGCGAGGTTTTGAGGCAAAAAGAAACATGCCACACATGGTTTCACACGAGCAGGTGTAGAGTCGTGAGGCGTGATACAGTATCACATTGAGACAGACTTGCAGCTTAAAAAAAACAGCTAATTTATTTGGCATACCTGTAACTGGGAGAACAAGAAGCAAACTAAGTTGAAGACACTGCCATGGGCACTATGTTTACCATTATGTTGTATGCTGTCAATGGTAGCATATACGTTGGGGCAAAGAGCTCTCTAAGAGGTGGCACGATACAGTTTGTGGTGTTGGGAGATTATTAACAGGATAACAATATAAAATTGTAAAAAATAAATAAAAAAAAACATCTACAAATGTCTGAGTTGATAATTTCTTCCTTTTAAACATTAATGGAGTAAAAAGAAACAAAAAAATACTATTTTTAGGTGATGAAAAAGTGGAATTGTAATAATGAAACAGAGGTCAATGACTTAGCTGCAGGCTAACTTGGACATTTTGGCTAATCAGTGTCCCTTTATGTCATTCTGCATTAGACTCGGTTCTTGTTTTGCACTGTAACCCTGATATCTGGGTTGAAGTCAATTATGAGGCAAGATCTGAACTTTACATGATCTCAACTAACATGATTGGCACTGGCACAGGAGTTGCACTTTGTGTTAAATGTACTCGGCACTCCAAAATAACAATGTGTTGAATGGGTGTTATATCCATGATAAATCCAGACATACCACCCCCCCCCCCCCCCCAACCCACCACCACATCGTCACCCTCTTAAAATAATGGCCTAAGTCATTTTTTCAGTGTTTTCAGGAAACACAAAAAACTTAACCAAAGATTGAATATGATATTCATTAATAATTTCACTCAAACAGGTTATGTCAAAAGATGACTCTTGACATTGTAATAACAATTTCTGTCAATTATGTAAGATATTAGGAATAAACCCTTTATATTAATGTTTAACTTGTGACTTAAGCCATTTTACACACTTGTGAGATGTCCTTGAAAAAAAAAATTAACAGTAAATTTTGACTTAGGCAAAATAAAATGGCCTAAAACACACTCTTGACATTCTGGTAATATGGTGTAATGGCCTATGTCAAGTAAAATCACATGATCTGTTCAACTGAGGATTTAGGCCATTTTACCAGAGGTGGCCAGCATCATGAGGAGATGATTTAAGCAAAAAAATAATTTTGGCCAAAAAGTGACTTATGCCATTATTTTAAGAGGGTGACGACATCCAACTGCGATCTCCCCCATGACCCCGACACAAAATGCCCACCATTGTATGCATGGGGAGCTGACACGCAGCTGAGAGAAACATCTGCATAGGCCTAGAAAATGGCATTCCATGTTGTCTGATCCCGTCTCTCGCTGTGGAATGACATTGATCACTTATCCTTCTCCAGTTTCGACCCTTTTTCCTCAGCCGAATCCCGCGGCGGATAAAGAAGGGCTTTATCAGAGTGAAAAAGGATCTCCTCTGAACCCCCTACCCTCCCAACCAAACGAGAGGCAGTGATCATGGCCACTGCATTAATATATGTTGAGTGGAGAGAGAGTGGGAGTGTGCACAGCTCGGGGAATGTGCACCTGCAATTTTTCCTCATTTGACAGTGAGGTCTTTTGTATAGGGTCACAAGCACAGGGATGTAGAAAATGATGTCTCCTCGCAGCCCCCCCCCCCCAAACAAATAAGACATCTTCACTATGTCATTCCCCCCCCCCCCCATCTCAGTTTAGAATAGCCCATGTCAAGAATTTTGGGGGGATATTCAACAGATGTCCATTTGACTTTGCAGAAACAATTATACAGAATACAGGAACACCCTACCCCATGAGCAGGGGCGGATTTGAGTCATTTTGGGGCCTAAGGCAAACAGACATGGGGCCCTCCACATCCCTTGTTGGGCAGCCCCTTTTTCAATCCTTATTTATCCAAGAAAGACCTATGTTGAATGTATTTGTCTTTATTGTTCTTAAAGCTATAGGGGCTAAAAGGCTACTCTGGGGAGTATATTTGGTTTTAAGATAGCAATGATCCATGGCCTAAAGTGAAGTCCCCCGCCCATCTCCGACAGCTCCAGTGCGAGACAGAGGCCGAGTTATGTGACCCACCCCCCCCACCCCCCCCAGAGTCTTGATGCTGTACATCTGTAGAGGATGTGGTCTGGATTCTAGCACCAGAAGATGTGTGTTCTTTAGTGTGGGAGGGAGGGTTTGAGAGAAGGAAGACAAATGGGAGGGAATGAAAGGCACTGGCTCCAGCCTTAACGCTTTTGGGACCGGGACCTTAGCTGGGAGGTGGTTTTCCAGTTCAAGAGGGGAACCCATGATAGCATTGCCTCTGTGTCAACTGGTTGTCTTAGCAATGTTAGAAGGCTACCGTTAGCGGCTAAATGAGCTTATACGACTGTCTTCATCAGGGATATTTTTGCACATTTAATTTTGGGAGAAGTAGCGTTTGGTCCTTTACCACCCAGGGAAAGGTGCCGTGTTATAGCAGGCAGGCTGTTTTTTTTTTCAACATGTAACGTTAACAAACATGAAATATGAGGGCAAAAAAAATGCACTGACCAATCAGTGGCCTGCAATGTTTCATGTCACTGTTTTGTACCAAAGTAGGTACCAGGTGCTTTTCCATGGATAACCAAAAAAAGGTAAAGTAAAGCCGGTACCATGTAGTGGAAAAGTGCCAACAGAGGTACGCTCACATTCCCTTCATCTATCTTCCTTCTCTCAAGCACTCCCACGCACAAGAACACAAATCTTGCAGTGCATATTACTCTGGCGCTATCCATTCCCCTCTCTCTCCTTCCCTTTATTTTAATGAGAGCACAATTAATACGGAAATGGAACGGCTTCCCAAAGGAGGCCTCCACAATGGAAGCTTTCTTTTGTCAATGGCTGTATTGAATTCCCCCACAAGGCCACTGGGCCATATTGAAGGCCACCTCCAGTAACGGCCCACCTCCCCCTCACCACCACTATCGTTGCTGCTTCCCTATAACTCTCTCTCTCTCTCTCTCTCTCTCTCTCTCTCTCTTGCTTATCCTCAAGGTCTCACGGGCTAATCTCTGCCAGAGTCTCATTTAATCCCCCCCCTCACACACACACACACACACACACACACACACACACACCACCCCACGCCTTTGCTCCAAATGCAGACTCTACAATACTCCATATTGATTTTGCCGAGATGAAATCACCAGTTACTATGCATGTGTACGTGGGTTATTCAATGGCAAAGGAAGAATGAATAGGGTTCACGTGCTCTCTCGACCATGCTGTGTCTGCGGTGATCTTTAACTTTCAGCCAAATGCGATAACTTTTCATTTGTTTATGTAACCTGCATTGAAATTCAAATTGATAGCTTGATGTGTTGTACATAGAAAAATAATGGGAAAGATCAAAAGAGATAATAACTTATTCATTCCTTGCCTCCTTTTCTTAAATGATTCCTTTTGTTGGTCAAGTACAGGTGAAGCCATCTCCCCTCTGCGGTTCTCTAGTGCCCCCAATGGTTGGCCGAACACTCAAAAGCCAAACGGTACAAGAACGTAATCAGAAGTAATTGCAAATGTGCACATATAAAAGCAGATTACTGGTTGTCTTGATGCTCTTAAAAATGTACGGTTAAAAAACACCATTGAAGAAGAGAGTCTTCATTAGCATGACTGCTTGTGTGTTGTGTATATCAATGTATATAAAAAAATAGGTAAGCTTAATACAGCTTACTACTGTAGATAGAAAGCCCACTTCCAAATATTAGGTTGCAGAAGACAAAGAATGGCTGGGACATTTCTTATTCAGCACTGTTATTGTAGTCACATTCTAATCGTCAAAAAAATCAAATCCTTTGCAGCTGAATATAATTGTATTAAATTGGCTTTTACGTGCAGTAAACTACATTGTGACAAATGCATCATTGATCGAGACCTGGATACATATTACTGTAAATTAAACCTTTAACATATTGCAAATTCCCCTTCCCCAGACTCACATAACACAAATAAATGTATACAACAAATTATACATACATGCACGTTATTGACAACATGTGGTTTAAGGTAGGGAGATTCTAATCTATATAATTAGTGTGCACGCTTATACAGTTAGACTGCCTTAAGGCATGCATAGTAACCATGTGCCGCTGCAGTAACTATTCATCATGTGGGTGGGGGATGACAGCCTCGCTATGTTGCGCTCACACCGTCGCCATAACCTCGTCTGTGATTGTGAAAGCCATATGGTGACAGCAGAGACTGTTTGAGGGGCGGCATCCTACAAAGCCCATTCATTTGCATATACATCAGCATAGTGTCTGTCTTACCACCGCAACATCTAATCATCAGCCCGTTCTTTTATTATTCTTTTTTTTTTAACAGCAGCCTGTACTTCATCAGAATGCAAATGTGCCACATGTGCATACACACGCTACATGCATGTGGATGCAAACGGATTTGTTTAGGCGGTGGGAGGAAAAAGCCTATGTTGTACATTATATGGATTTCACAGTGTGGCTTAGGGGGGAAGGAAAAAAAGTAATTAGTTTCATACATTGAGTAGAAAGGCATCGGTGACTGCGTTGTCTCTGTGTGTGCCCTTCCTGTTCCTCACATTCCGCCCACACCCCAAATTACTGGCTGACCCCTGCTGCTATGCCCTGTAGGAAACCCTGTGGTATTGCACACCCACCGCGTTTTCCTACCCTGTGTGTATGGCCTGCAGGGTTTGCTTAGCATTTCTCTCTCTCCACTCTGGGAGACACCACCCACACGCACACACACACACACACACGCACACGCGCACACGCACACACGCACACCTCCTAATGTAAACCAGCATCCTCTGCCACTTGACCTTGCCTTCAATATCTGTCCTCATTAAACACCGTTCGGCCAGCCGAAAGTCCACTTTAAGTGGCATCATTCAGCGCTTACCAAATTATGCCCATGGAAGCGGGCCCGACTGAATGGGCCCCCGTCTAATTCATTTATTTGGAAGATATATACATGGATCCCAGTACGGACACCTATAAAGCATGCAGAGGTATTTAACCCCCAGCCTAACATTCTTAATGTTGTTGTCATTCATTCCTCTTGGGTTGCAAGTTCTGACAGCAATTTGGCAATGTCAAACAGTGGCTACCGTTGCCATGGGCGGCAGAGGCCATTCTTTTATTCCCCCGTATCAAGCAGGTATTGATTTTCCACTCATTACAGGAGAACATAAAACAGCGAAAGGGGATTTCTGAGCGCCAAGCCAAATGTCACACAAAATGTTAGCGGGGGATTGATACATGGAAGTGAGAGCTGAAAACCCAATGCAAAGAAATTGGATTTTTTACTATAATAGGAAGTTTAGTGCTTTAAATTCAAAATGTTACACTTGTATTCACATAAGGCCACATGTCCCGACAATTCGAGAACCCAGCAACAGTGCAGCACACAAAGCAAATAGAATTAGCATTCAGTAAAGGAGCTACGGGATAAGCTGGAGTCCAAATGATAGCTGTGGAGGCCACCCCTAAGGCTAGGTATAAAAATAATAACCGCAACACTGCTATTAATTTTCATGAAGTCTTGTGTGGTTTATGTGGTGGAAAAAAAAGCATAATCCATCTCCGGGGGAAAAACAGAGGCAAATAAAAACATCTGTTAAAGAATTAAACCCCAGGCATTCTTTAAGAATATCATCAAAACCATGTTCAAAGCCATCAAACTATTATGTTAAAGTCAAGTTAACAAAATTACTTTAACTATGTCGTATTCTAGCAATAAATTCCTGTGTTGTTAGATTCAAATTCAGTTGTATCTCAGGGTCAAGCGAGCCCCCTTCCAGCGTCAAAGGCAACACTCCATCACTTTTATATATATAAAAATTATTCCGATTGTCTTATCGCCTCTATACTTAAATACATTTAGCTCCAAGTGTGTATGGGGCTATATTTTCCTAGCAGCAGAAATCAAGTGCTGAGACTGTGCACAAGGGAGGTGCTAATGTCAACCTGCCTGCACCTGCTTTGTACATCTGTGGCCTTGCCTTGACATTTATTGCACAGACCAGCATTGTGCAGTCCACATTCAAAGCTTCAGTTTGAGTGCTGCTTTATGCATTTTCAAAGTCTGCCATCTGATGTAAAAAGGGCATACTATCTTTATATATAAAGGATAACTAGCTATTCGCCTTAACATGCAAACAAGGCTGGACATAAAGAGTTGTTAGCATGCTAGACGTGTAGCTCTGGGTGGATGGCACATATCAGTTGTTCAACGACACTCTTTCGACAATATATCAAAAGCTATTGGTCGGATTGTCGTGAGATCTTGCAAATACATTGACAGGTCCTGAAGGATGCATCTTTAATGACTTTGCTGATCCCCTTGTCTTTTCCTATAGCTTTAACCGCGAGGCTGACATTTGTCTTTTTTGAGTGAAATGTCTGGACAACTGTCGGATGGATTACCATACAATGTGGTTGATACATTTAAGTCTCCCCTGGGGATGAATTGCAATAACTTTGATGATCCCCTGACTTGCTATTATCATTGGGAGCATGTTGCCGTGGCATGCTGACGTTAGCTTTTCCGCTGTGTGTTAAGTACAGCCGTGCACAGCTGCTATGGCTCGGAGGCTTGGTGAATGATCTAAACAAATAAAGCACACAAAGAAAGGGCCTAACATTCCTTAAAGTGAAAAAGAAATACAAATATAAGTCATAAATGCATTATGTAAGAAGTCAAATGCATGCAATTACAAGTGGTCATTATAATTACAAAAAAATACAATTCATATTATAAGCTATAGGCATTTTCATTGTTTCCATGTATACCTACAGTAGAATAACCTGAAACAGACTTGACCTAGGCCTAACCTCAAACAAACTGCTTTGGTATTAACAAACGAGGTTTGTTATGGGATTTTGCTAAGAGATAGATCTCATCATAATGCATGATTGCATTGAACACATTTTTCCCAATTGTACTCTTATGTCACTTCCACCGACCACTCATTTTACACGCCAACATATATATACGGTATAGTCCGTTTTCTTCTCATTTAGAATTTGGCAAAACAAAAACTACAGCCATTATACAAGTTTCCTTAGTTTATTTTCAACAGAGTAAAACAATGCAACAGTCATCCATCCCCTTTACTCACCTCCATAAAGAAAACACAGACAGTTTCCCTAATCTAATGTTGCATGCAAATGCATTCATAATGTGGCCCTCCATTGAAGTGCTGTATCTGCCTGTACATTATGCTGCCGCAGAGTGAATGATTGACATCCACCCACTCCAGCGCCCGCTCATTTCCTGAGTCTTCAAGAGGCATCTCACAGCCACAACAACACAGTACATGCCTCAGTAGACTCTACAAAAAGAACTCTGTCCCCGCTTTGAATTATGAGCTCAAATAAATCATTTGTTTAATTAATTAAGCAAATTAGGCAAATCCAGGGATGCCTTGGCGGATGGAGTCGGTTGCCCTCGCTGGCACAAGGAGATTAATTAAGTGGATCGGGGTTTGGGAACAGCCAGACTGACGCGGAGGTTGAAGGGCTAGACACTGCACTGCACACAGGCATAAACATTGTTTTTTCCAAGCACTTGGTCCATTTTGAGAGTTGTGGTTATTATGCTACCATCTTCTTCTTTCATACAAGCAGCAGTAAAAAGGTCCACAGTGTACATTTAGCTATTTATTTGACATCAACGACGTGTTTGCGTCTGAACATTATCCTTATACAACCAACTGTAACGGCAATTATCTCAACATTAGTTCTTTTTTTTTCAATACCCTGTACCAAAAATATCAGCTTTCTTAACCACTTACACTAACTACACCTTCCAAAAGCATTGTTAGCACTATTCTGAAGGTTATCACCAAATGATTTGTGCATGTATTGTTAATTGTCTGATTGATAATACATTTTGCACATGCTGGAAAAGCATTTTAAGGACTTGTACAAACATGTTTTTTTTTGTTGCAGTTTCAACTTTGTGTACATTCTACAAGACAGTTTTGGGGGGACGTGTCAATGGAAGAGAAAGGAAGTGAGAAAAGCAATATGGGTGCTACATGTTCATTTTTTACATGTGCTTTGTTTTTACAGAACTGACATTTCCCTTACATTGTTCGGAGAGCTATAGAAACTGTTCAAACACACACACACACACACACACACACACACACACACACACACACACACACACACACACACACCCACCCACAGGTGTGCCGAACGAATGGGACACGCACACACAGCTGCTTTGCTTGTCTTAACCATCCCTCATTACATACCTATCCCCCCGCGGCAGGGCTCCATATCTGCTTTGCCAGGCTTAATGTATGCACCCTGTATCTGACCGTGAAGAATGTGTGTCAGAATTCATGCTTTCGTCTCCTAGATTGGTCCACGAAGCCGTCATCCATTATAAGGCTGGCGTGTCTCTCCCGATTCCATGGGGTGGTATTAAGTGGTATGAATATATAAAATCCTTCCAGGAGCATTTTCTTTTTTTTTGCATGCAGTTGAAGACGCATGATTAATGCGCTGCTCAGGCATGGGCCAAAGTGTATGGGACGTTGCTTTTTTCCATTGTTTTTTTTCCCCCGTTACCAAAACGATGACAAGGATGCGTTCGACTTATTTCTCAGCCCAGTGCCTGCATCTGTGACAGAACCTTGTATTAATCTTGAGCATGCACACACACACACACACACACACACACACACACACACACACACACACGTAAGCCCATATGCACACAAACAAACAAAACACAAAACTCCAAGCTGCAATCTATCATTGACTTTCTTTCTGTTTTATCTCGCTGCTGTGGCGCTTGTCCAGAAATATTGCTAATTTTCCTCTTGACAAGTGTAAAGTGTCAGACAGCTGGGTGCTGGTTGACATTCAAAGAAAGACAAGAAAGGGCAGAACGCTGTGAGCAAGCTTAGCTTACACGGTATGTGCATGGGTGTGCATTTTTATCCCCTGCACACATGTTGTGTGATTACTGCTCTATGTGAAAAAAACACGCTGTTATTCCCCCGCCTATGGGTTCCAGTCATCCGTGCACATGTGTGCTGCATGTCTGTGCTTGTGACTGTATACATAGGGGGAAATATAGATCCCAAGTAGGCCATTCATCCCCAGGAGTACACATTTGCAACACTCTCTGGGAGGGACACCGTGGTGAATATATCCCCACGAAAGCTTCCCCACCTTCACAACCATTGGCTGGCAACATCTGGGCAGAGTCCACCTATAGCACCAGGTTTAGGGGTTGGGTGTTGAATGACTGCTTTTTCTTTGAACGTCTGGAAACCTGGTCTAATATTCAAAAAAAGTACAGTATATGATATTAAAGTGGGGTGCTTTAACAAAAAATTGTATTGAAAATAAATGTTTGGAAATATTCTAAAACATCGTTAAAACACGGTCCAAACCATTAGATAGGACTGTGTGGGCTTTTGCCGTGTCAAATGGTCTCCATGGCAACAGTCATAGTTTTAACATAACGTTCAGGACAGAGAACTGCCGTGATTGGTTTAAAAGACTTATTGGGTCACAAGAACCAGAGCATAGCCCGCCTCATCTGAACCAAATGTTTAGTTCAGACATTATCTTTGATTTTTTTTGGATTGCTAAATGTGCCTAATACTTTTCAGATGCTTACTGTAATGCAATTAACTCCTGAAGTTAGAAGGACTTTGTGGATTTGGGTTTACAGGGGCTTTAATACAGCTGCTTATGTATTGGCAATCTCTGCACATTGTCTTCATACAAGATGCAAATGATCAGATGCGGTTGTTTCGGGGCATTACTTAAATGGTTTGTCAGTGTGATGTCACCTATTGGTATGGGATCAATGAGTTATCGATTGCTGGGGTATGAGTAACACAGCAGCATGGTTGATTAATAGGACTGGGTGGAAGTTTTTTGGCAACGTTTCAGCCCATTTATGACAAACCATGCATGCACTGTCGCAGGTCATTTTCCAAATAGTTTAAACAGCGTTGAATAATTTCTTGTTCTTACTTTTACATTTCATAGTGTCTAAACTCAAAGCAGTGGCAGGGGTGGGACATTGTGAAAACGAAGGCAGGAACTATATGCTTATAAACGATGTTGTTTAGATATGTGGTACATGGGCTAAAACATGTGAAAACACAACCTATTTTGTCGGACACGCTTCAGCAGCATTTCTCAGATGTTGGTCTCCCACATCCATCCCCCCGTGACACTTTCTAATTGGTTGAGGGCCGCTCGTCCTACAGTTACTGTTGACCCAGCCAAATGGACCATCGATAGGCATCTCTATACCAATCCCCCGGACACGCTTAAATGCTTTCACTTCTGATGGCGTCTGCGGACAAGTGAGTTCTAGTGAGCCGACGGGCAGTGTACACGAAAAATAATAATGGCTGACAGTGCAGCAGAAAAAATGCAACGGGAGGAGGACATAGTTTTCACACGGAGAGGTCGAAAGATGCTTACATGCTGTGTGATTGACACGTGTGTGGTAGAAAGCACTTTAGAGTCGATGCTAATCAAATACAAGGTCGACAGTTCAAAACAATAAGGACTAATAACACTGATCACACACACACACACACACACACACACACACACACACACACACACACACACACACACACACACACACACACACACACACACACACACACACACACACACACACACACACACACACACACACACACACACACACACACACACACACACACACACACACACACACACACACACACACACACACACACACACACACACACAGGCCATTTACTATAGGGTTCCTTGTGCATGGTTGTGCTTGACTGTGTGCCACAGCCACTCATAACAGTGCACAGGTTTGCCTTGAATGTTCAGGTTGAGGGTAACAGTAAATTCTAGTATATGCACATGTATGTTACAATCTGTCTGTATTTTATTTGAATTAATAGTAATAGGACATAAAAGGTAAGTCATATATAGTATTAAAAGCAGGTTGAACATCGCTATAAAGAACTTGGGGACTGATAGCTCCCTTGACTCAGGCCAAATGACCAGGAAAATGGACACGACCGCCTATGGAGCATGCAGTTAAACCATATGCATATATTGTGAACAACACAATATGAATGAATCAAGCATCCAGATTGACCACTTTTTTTCTGATAATTACAAAGTGACCAAATAAGTACACAGGTTTTTACACATGCAAAACAAATCTATTTTACAATGTTTTATTTGAGATTTGACTGTACGACCTACAGTCCTCAAAGTCAAGTCTTAGTGGCTCTTTAGGCTCACTGATAATGAATAAGCTGTTTCATCATATCTCATACTCTGGTCAATAGAGAGAGAAGCGCAACACACAGCTGTCCACCCTGCCATCGTTCTATTGGACATTAAGGCAAAACTAACGACGCTCCTTTGATTAGCAGTGGATGGTGTGAAGCCCAGTTGCCACTGCCCTGCCTAGATGTTCGTTGCACAAAAATTAACAATTCAATTAGCTTCAAATTTCCCATTACTGGTTTTAGCCTTATTAAATTAACATTTATATGGGCTGTTGCCCCACTCCCAACAGCCCTCCTACACATCTAAACCCTAGTTGATTATGACCGACCGCCCAATCCGCACACAGACACACACATGCAGTCACACACACACACACACGCGCACGCACACACACACACACACACACACACACACACACACACACACACACTGACAAACCACCCGGCCACCACCATTGACGCCTTTTAATCTGAATTTAAATGACTTCATTTAGTTTGCCTCTCAAACAATCCACAGAAGGGAGGAGACGCCTCAAAACGAACAGCGGTTTCCGATTACCGCGACAAGGGAAAAGAAAGACATCGCAACTTAATCTTAAGATCTTAATGCGTGAAATGATAGAAGTCTTTCTTTTTTGTTCTCCCTCTCTTGCAATTCTCGCCACGCTAAACACGCGCCCACAAAAGCCAAAGCAGTGTTAATGACTCTTTGAAAGCAATTCCAGATCATTTCCTATCGCCAAGAGAGCAAGTGTCTGAGAAGAGAGAGAGAGAGAGAGAGATAGGGATAAGAGACAGAGAGAGAGAGAGTTGGACATATCTAAAAATAGGTAGAAAATCAGAGAAAGGCACAGACAAAGAGTGTGAATCGGATAGGAGTAAAGTTTGACAGAGTTTTGGGGAGTAAAAAACTGCTAATTAGCGAGAGGAGCTACACTAGATAGATGGGGAAAAGGAGACAGACATATATAAAGTCAGGGGCTTTTATCGCAGTTGGCTGACAGAATCTGGCACTTGAATCGGGAAAAGAAAACGATCAAAATTCCGATACGGCTTCAAACCACGTCTGTCACAAAATGCAAGAGGTGTGTTTTTTTTGCCAGCATCGGCACACACACACACACACACGCGCACACACACGCGCGCGCACACACACACACACACACACACACACACACACACGTATGTATGTATGTATGTACGGCTATAATTATGAGGCCATTCATTGACACAATGTATTCCCTAGCCCCTTATCCTAACCATCAAAACGAATTGCCTAACCCCAACTCTTCAATCACCCTAATCTAAAACTAATTTATACCTGAATCTTAAAAAGGTGCTACGAGGAACTTTGCAATATTTCTGAAACAGTCTAATTATCTGATGATCCTAAATAACATGTATGAGCATACGAGGGCACTAGTGCAAAGAATGATATTTTTATAAATTTGTTTTCATTGGTATATAACTAAAGCTGGCTTAGTAAAAACACTACCGCTTTTGTCCAAACGGGGTTCAAGAATCAACACAAACTGAAAGTTCCTTGGCACACCTTTAAAACCTTGTATAAACCCTCAACAAATTTCCTCATTATCCAAAAATGTCCTCCCTTTTACACAAACAAACAGACACAGACACAGACACAGACACACACACACACACACACACACACAGACACACTTATGAGGCAAAACCTACCCAGAGCGGCTGGTGCGAAGAGGCTGGCGAGGACAAGCAGGCGTGCGGTCCACATGGCCTCCTCCCTCTTCCCGCGCGCTGCCTAAGGTCCTGGGTGAGGTCAGTCCGGTCTGGCTGGCAGTAGCCTGAGTCAGGGCTTCTCTTCCTCTATGGCCCGGCTCCCTCCACCGCCACACTCTGCCCACAAGACCACGACACAAGGCCTAGCGCTCCGATACCGGACGCCCTCCAAAATCTGTCATGACACAATTAAAAGAAAAGCACACACACGTCAGCACAAAGGACTTTTAACATAATCATACAAACGTTGCCAGTTGATTCCGCCCATTAAAAAGTATTATTTCTTTGTATACAATTTTTTCAGAAGCGTTTAGAAGTGCTTATTCAATAGCAGGCAATAGCTAACTAACAATGCATGAACGTGTATCTATTTGAAATACTAAAATCTAGATGTTGGATGAAGCTTAAGGAAAATGTAATTCAAATCTGTATGTCATTTGTACACCATGTATGAGTGTCCAAGGTAAAACATATCAACACATCCATCTGTAATAACATTCAGAATGGTGCTAAGAATGATCATGTAAAATTTAGCTCATATTAAGCGCTTTAGAAATTTAGATTGTTGGTTCAGAGCATTGAAACGCTAATGTTGAGATAATTGCCGTTACAGATGGTCATATAGGAGAAATATACAGACAGAAACAGTAACAGTAGTAGTACATGTAAATGTTCGTCTTTTTATTCATGCTAGTATGAAAGAACACATGTTATTGGAAGTTAAATAGACAAAAATCCCAAAGTTGAACAATGTTTTTTTTTGCCTAGCATGACTCGCCTTTAAAAGTGAATGAGCTTTTTGTTCGTATAGCCCACGACAGGAGCGCCGCTTTTTATCCCCCAGTAAGACACACAACAGATGGAAGCGCCGTGGCTTCTTTCTCATCCTTGCACACGGGCCTTATGGTGCTGTGGGCTTCAAGTTGTCATCCCAGTGACTGGGGGTGCAAGTTGCTCAATCTCCAGTCAGCTGAGCTCATACCGGGTGTGATCAACCAGAAACACCAAGACAGTGCGAAAAGCCACATGATGTATTTTTGGGATAATTCTGTTGTTGTTTTGCTCACCCCCCCCCCCAAAAAAAAATCACTCCCGCAGAGAGATAAGGAGTGAGCCATGGCATGAAGCACACACAAACTTTACTGTGTGTGTGTGTGGAGTATATGAACGTATGCTCGGGACCTTGTGTGTGTTCTTGCTAGGCCCCGATGATGGTAGTTGACATGCTCTTTCATGCCACTGTTATGCCGAGTTCTGCGTATCTGCTGAAAATTGCCTGCACCTTTTATTAATAGGCTACGACATTGCAGGATGATAAATCCACACTGTGACTGTATTTCTGGAGATTTATGAATTATAATGTTTCATACCAGCACCTCATTTGAGTCATTTTTGCTCCCTAGTGTGAATTTCATATATGGCGTAATAATGGTTTAATCAGCACATAGCCTACTTTATTTAGTCCTGAACCTGACAAAGAAGATCATATAGTTTTTAATCATAACGTTCGCTTAATAATCACTACAATGTCTGCTTGTTTTCCCCTACAGCTGAAGGTGCACCGCAATTATCGGTAGGCGTGCAGAACTTGGCATTACACCAGCTAACAGCCGTAACCTCCCAGTTTGAGTTTTTATTGCACCTGGGAAATGAATTTGCACAGCCTTTTATAAGCAGCGACTAGTAGTACTGTCTGTGCTCGCAGGCAAAATCCCAGACAAGTCAACCAAATAGAGCCAACCAGGGCCAAACTCTGAAGAGCCTCCAATGAGTGGGAGTGACTTCATGACCGGTTGAACTCCTGACACTGACTTGGATGAAGTCATCTCTGAGCTATGTAGCGCTAGTTAACATAAAATGAATTGCAAATGTCAAAAGTGATTCACTGTGGTGTCGGGCTTGTGACCGGCTGTGAGATTAACACTCGGGGGTGTTTAGATATATTCACAGAAAGCCGCGTGTGAAAGATTGCAACTCCACATGCTCCATAAGTGAAGTATATAAATATGAAAAAAAATCTAATTTAGATGAAGAATTTTTTTAATCTATATTCCTATGGAGATTATCCCCCATCATCAGACCCCCATATCATGATATTAAGGTTAAGTCAGCTTTAATGATTAGGCCCCGTTCCATTATCCACTATCAGCCATCATCTGCTGCAGAGAAATAATAATCTCTGCAAAGTGATCCCAACCTGCCGCCACAACCCCACACACACACACACACACACACACACACACACACACACACACACACACACACACACACACACACACACACACACACACACACACACACACACACACACACACACACACACACACACACACACACACACACACACACACACACACACACACACACACACACACACACACACACACACACACACACACACACACACACACACACACACACACACACACACACACACACACACAGTATTATCCTTTTGCACATTAGGCATTCCGCACTGCATTTGGTATTGCGGCGAGTTAATTCCATTGTGGGACAGCAGTGAAATCTGGTTACAGAAGGTCAAAACGTGAGCGAGGCATCAAAGGACAAAGGAGCTGGCACAGGGGGGAAGCGGAATGAAATGTTTAAATCTCAAATAAAACCATATATTTTAAATGCACCCCCCCCCCATCCCTTTTATAGGCTGTGTTTTCCCCCACACACAGTCATATGTTTTTTTCCCCCTGAATGTGTGGCTGAATTATTGGGAGCATCTTTGACATTTCCTCCTCCACAAAAATGTTTTAGCTCTTAATCCAAAAATCTGAAATAGGAGTAATCAGATTTATTTTTTGAGCAGATTTTAATGGGTTTAAGAGAAGGGCAGCACGCTTATCATGGGCCTCCGCATAAACAGACAGTTTGCGCAATATGTAGAAGTATGGTCTCATCAACAAAGTGTGTGTGTGTGTGTGTGTGTGTGTGTGTGTGTGTGTGTGTGTGTGTGTGTGTGTGTGTGTGTGTGTGTGTGTGTGTGTGTGTGTGTGTGTGTGTGTGTGTGTGTGTGTGTGTGTGTGTGTGTGTGTGTGTGTGTGTGTGTGTGTGTGTGTGTGTGTGTGTGTGTGTGCAGGCAGGACTTTTAAGGCATTAATATAGCAATATGACTAGGGTTTATGATCAAAGAAATCCTTGTGAGTAAACAGCGCTTTTAATAAAACGCTCTGACAGCTGCTGGGAGAGCCAAATTAAATGTGACATCGAATCAGATACTGCGAGTCCCTTGACAAAAATAATACATTATTCCAGGAATAATCGCATTCAAATGCACTGCCTAAGCGTATAATTGGACCTGAGGCTTTTACTGTAGGACAACTTCTAAATTGGTAGAGAAACAAGACTGAAAGAGGAGGCACGGGCACAACAACAATGTTGGATACACTGCAAACTTTCAAAATCTTGCCAAGTATATTAATCTAATTTCCATAGTCAAAATATTTCATAGCTCTTAATATAAGACACAATCACCTCACAAGCGACACTCCAGTGAGATATAGGGACTTGTAAATTCAATGTGCATTCATTAGAAATGAGGATTACAAGGCTGGTTTACTATGAGACATAATCTCTTCCTACTACTAGTATGCAAATGCTCAATATGAACATTCCCAGCTAACTCTAACGTAATATATAAATATGTAAAATGCAAAAATATCACTTGATAATCTTATTTCAAGTAGGTGATTATCTTAAATCTGTAACAGTGCCACTAATGTATTACTGGAAAAACGTTAAATCACACCTGAAATGAATAGAATGACATGGACAAGTCAGGCGGAAGACTACTATTATGATACATAACACTTCCTAATACTAGCAAAATATACCTCAAACTTCTTAAGTGGAGGATGTGTGAGCTCCCTCTCTGTCTAAGACCCCGTTTCCACTTGGCATTAACATCTGACTTTTGTAATCGGATAGTGTGCATGTGTCTGTAGGTGTTTTTGAGTGAGTGGGCCACAACCGACTAAAAGCAGAAAGAAAAACGCGCACAGGTGTTAATGTGAAATTATCTCATACAATGAAAAAAAAAACAACTTGACTATCACAGTAATTAATTTGCTCTCAAAGAAGAAAGTAAACGTGTGTGGGCTTAGGTACGGCAGGGAACTGCTATCAACAAGCCAAAAGAACACATCATAAAATACATATTTATGAGAAGAGGCTTGGACCAAGTTCAACGCAAAAAAATGTGGGGAAAGATTAAAAAAAAGAAATAAAAAGACAGCAGTATAGTCTAACATTGCCAACTCGTGTTGTATTCCAGGAGGGAGCCTTATGATACATTATGGCGCTGACGTTTCAAGGGTACTTGTACCGAGGAGGGATTTAGAATAACTCCCATAGATAAGCTGGCCAACATTAAGCGTACCTATACCGGGCGACTGTGTGCTTCTGTTCTCAACCACATCAAGGGGACTTCTTTATCACCAGCCTAGCCCTAGCTTCCTGCACGACAACTTAAAAAACTTGTTGTTATTTTAGTGATCACGAAAATGAGTCCCCAATGAAGCCCCAAAGATTAAATTAATTTACTTTTTCTAACTAGTTAAAACAAGAGGAAGCAGGGCGATAAAGAGAGTGATAGCGGGTGAGAGAGAGGGCGGGAGGGGGGGGGGGGAGGGGGGACAAACAGGAGGCACAGAGAGTTAAGGGACATCGGATCATATTAGCTTGATTTAATGGTGGAGTCAGCTATTCCTGGAGAACCCTTGTTGTCGAAACAATTTTTTTGGCAAAATCTATGAACATCTCCTCAGGATCCACTACCTGTACTGTACTGTCAGTCAAAAAAAAAAAAGCAAATACACAGCCTAGGCTCTGTAAACGGGCATGCTATTATAGCTATGGTGGGCCCCTCTGTTTACATACTATTTATTTACATACCAGTTTACAGAACCTAGGCTGTGTATTAACACTTGATTTATTTTGTATGTACAGGTGGTGGATCATGAGGAGATATTCACCGATTTTGACGAAACACATTCTCCAGAAAATCGTAGACTCCACCTTTAAGTGTAAGCGTGTAGGGCTGCACAATATATCGAATTTTCATCGCGATGACGATATTGGCTTCCCACGATGACGTGTACATGAATGTGCGATATTTTAAATGCGTGCTCAGCTGCGAAGCAAATCAATCCCTCCCCAAACCACTCGCTGATCATGTGCCTGTTCATGCTCCAACCTGGCAACCCCAGGTTCCCCGAGAGCTGTCAATCAAAGTCCAGTGGCTCCGCCCCCAAAGTGTGAACAATTTTCTGCCCGCATACAGAAAGCACTCCAAGAGCCGCGCGAAGAAGCAAGCTGCTGCTGCTTATCGCGCGAGCGAGAGCAGACATCTGCGCTTGTGAAATCACATACATCCCCTTGTTAGTCTCTTTTTTTGTGTGGGACCGGATTTATAACCCATTATTACATGACACTTTGCCAGGTCTGTTATCCAGCCAGACAGACCGCTGTCAAGAGTATAATGTATAGCGAACGGGTCACCTAAGGACCTACGTCATAGTTTTGATGGATAGACGTCCACAAACAGGGCTACTCGTTCAGAAAACAATGGAATACTTTTTCAACACGTCTTTGCATGTATCAGGAGAGCAGGGAACACAGGAGTCATGGTTAATGTCCGACAGGACTCCAGCAAGACGACGTGAGTACGTTTTGCTTCAGGCTGCAGCCCGCCATGTAAATGTTCGGCAGTCATTTTCTCCGTGAATTGTTATAGATTTTGGGGAATAATGCTTTGTTAGCTAGATGGAGCTCTGGTTAAGCATGTTGGCTAACAGCTGAGCCGGAGCCTTCAGTCAGCTGAAGCAGTCTAGCTGGGCGAGTAGACTATTCCACCGTTGCTAATTCGTATCCTTGGTCGTTCCTATTTGCTGGCGTATTGAACTACGTTTTCATATAAGAACCTAGTGGGTTTGCAATGACTATTCCAGTTATTAGACAAGCTCCCAGGGTTGCTAATAACTCCATACAGTCAGTGCCTCAGCGTACACACGACCTGAAGCGAAGATGAAACCTCGCGTTGGGAGTAAAGGCATGAGAGGCAGCAACATTTAACTAACGTGTTGCTGAGTGTTACCTGCCACTTCCCGTCTCCGTCCTTTCAAATTAAATTCCGACATAGTAGAGCCATATAGGTTGTGATTTATTTTGACAGGGCGCAGCTCATAATATACTTATTTTAGTTATACATTGTGGGCACAATTTTATTTAGTTCAAAATCAAGTTTTATACACATCCATCATGCAGGTACAATGAATGGAGTAAAATATTTTATATTTTTGCTTTTAGGAGATGCAATGAGGTCAGGTGAGGAAACAAAGATGTGTTATTCAACAGAAATGTAGCACAAGGAAAAGTTAAAGCAGTGCTCTGTTGATTTGATTTTGAGTAAAGTTTTGGTGCAATATTTTGATTTATATTTTCTTTGTGGAAATGCATTGACTTCAGGTAAATATTTATTATATTTATGCAAATATATGTACATTATCAGTAATATTGCATAGCCGATCACATGGATATGAAAGCGCTGTTATGTTTACGTGACAATCCAATAAAAATATTTTACTCACTACAATTACTGAATAATCGTGGTAAAATATCGTGATATCAATATTGACCAAAATAATCGTGATAATCATTTTGGGCAATATCGTGCAGCCCTATAAGCGTGTGAGTAATGTTTCTTACGTGAGGCACACAATTCACTAAGGTTAAATACACATTCATGTTTCATATTGGGTAATACACAGAAACACCAAAAAGACAATTGTGTCAAATTTGAGTTTGCGGTGTTAAAAAGCAACAAAAAAAGGGTATGTTTGGCTTTACCAATTTAGGGCTAAACACCTGCCACCATGGAGACATTCAGGACCAGCCTATTATGAAGTAATTAAGCATGATGTGTGACTGATATAACACCTGCTGAAGAAACATCTCAGGAGGACAGGCTGAAAACCTTAATAAATTCTAGAGAGAAAGAGAGAGAAAAAAAAGATGATCGTTATATTCTTGGCATATGGTGCATTTCCTGTCACCACTATAGCATAATATTCACTCACCGGCCACTTTATTAGGTACACCAGTTCAATGGCTTATAAAAACAAAAAGCTAATCAGCCAATCACATGGCAGCAATTTAATGCATTTAGGCATGTAGACGTGGTCAAGACAATGTACTGAAGTCGAACCGAACATGGCATGGTTGATGGTGCACGGCAGGATGGATCCATACGTTCATGTTGTTTAAGCCAAATTCTGAACCTGCCATCTGAATGTTACAACTGAAATCGAGACTCATCAGATCAGGCATGATTTTTCAATCTTCTATTGTCCAATATTGGTGATCCTGTGAGAATTGTAGCCTCATTTTCCTGTTTTTGCTGTAGCCCATCTGCTTAAAGGTTGGTCGTGTTTTGCGTTCAGAGATGCTATTCTGAATACGCTGGTTGTAACGAGTGGTTATTTGAGTTACTGTTGCCTTTCAATAATCTCGAACCAGTATGCCCATCCTCCACTGACCTCTGACTTCAACAAGGCATTTTATGTCCACAAAAATGCCGCTAACTGGATATTTTTTCTTTTTCAGACCATTCTCTGTAAACCCTAGAGATGGTTTGGAGTGAAAATTCCAGTAGATGAGCAGTTTCTGAAATACTCATACCAGCCCTCCTGGCACCCTCAACATTGCCATGTTCAAAGTCACTTAAAACCCCTTTCTTCCCCATTCTGTTGCTCGGTTTTAACTTCAATAAGTTGTCCCGTCCAGGTCTACATGCCTAAATGCATTGAGTTGCTGACATGTGATTGGCTGATTAGTTATACTGTACGTGTTAACAAGAAAATGAACCGCTGTACATAATAAAGTGGCCGGTGAGTGTATATAATGGTCTCTCCTGGAAATGTGTTTGGAGGCCATGTCATGTATTTTATGTAAGCCTTGGTCAGCTTGGTCTTGCTGTTAATTGTCTCTGGTTTAAAACAAATTAGTTTCTCCCAAGTGTAAGAGAGATTTGCCAACAGTAAAATGGCGTGTGCCAGTTGTTTTACATGCTTTTTTACATACACCTTTTTTCATATTTCCATATACAACTACTAGTTTACATACAAGTCCATCTGCTTGTGAGTGCTGAGCAGTGTCACTGAAGCTTGCCCTGGTTTCAGAAAGAATAAATGGGAAGGGGAGGGCGGGGGGGGGGGGGGTCATAAACAACTCACAAAATGAGTTTATGGATGGAAATGTGAACGCATTCTCCATTCCCTCATATACTGAACTGGCACAGCACTGAAATAGTGATTTATAATAAAAATACAGATCTCAGTTGTACAGACTGCTAGCGTTGGGTGATATGGATAAAATATGCTGAATGTCTTCACGATTGAATCCAAATATATCCTAGTATAATACATAATACACATAGCAGTGACACTTTGCCTGTAAGAAATTAAGATAGTTTAATATGCTGATGCAAAAATCATGAGGTAGTCCTGTTTATTGATTTGAAACAAGACCTGATATGAAATAAGGTAAATGAACAACAACAAACAAGTTTACTCATCCACTCTGTGTTAGATAACTATCTCTCTTGTCTGTCAGCCTATTACAAAGGGGAGAGGCAGCCATCACATATGCACATCATCGTCACCACCTTCGGGGCATTTTCTCTCCATCCGTCACTTCCTAAACCTGATGAAACCAGAGATGATTTTTCATTAATCCAGACGCGTTTCCCAACAATATCAGGGCAACTGAGTGAAACTTCATCTGATAGCTGCGTTATCTGATAGTTGGGGGGGGGGGGGCACACTACTAAGTATGATGGTACGAGTCACGCCTGCTTGGAAGCCCACGTTAACACTATGTAATGAAATGGGATCGTGTTTGCTACGGGTTAAGTACCATGTCCTCTGATTTTTTTTCTCAACTGTCTTCATGTCCAGATGCTTATCTGGGGAGGAGGAGGACTTGGTGGGGGTAATTTTTATGAGACAGACAGTGTGTTCATGCAAATGAAGTGTCTCGTATAAAAGGAATATTAATCAAGAGCACTGTCTGCACACCGTTTGATTGATGAGCCCTCACCGACGGACGGAAACACCCAGATGAGCTGAGATGATTAAAACCCTAGACGGCGTTAGTCCTTTGCTTCTAGATTTTCGAAGATGATTTTCTCGTCGCGCTTGGTTGGGCCTTCATGCCTTTCGCTGCTGATGGCTTGAAAATTGAGCGGTCAATCTTATAGTACTATCCACAAGCAGAACATGTCAAAAATCAAGCTTTCCTCTAATGCGAATCGAAAGGTGTGAAAAAGCCGAAGGTAAATGGAAGAGTGCTGCTCTTTTTTTATTTAAAGAAAGGCACTGAGGCTGTGCGCCACATCTGTGTGGAGCCTGAGCAGCAAAGCATTCACTCACACAATTGCTTTTCCACAAGGGAACCCAACAACAGCTCTGGCCCCGCTGACAGGCAGATAATAGCGCTAACTTTAGCCACCGGCACAGTCCTCCACAGAATGGCTCCATATGATAGGCTTGTTGAGTGTGACTGATGGCCTGGGTTGAATAATGGGAGCGGTCCCTCCTCCCGGTATACAGGCACACACACAAAAAGCACCACAACCCCTCCTGACACGCCAAAACACTTTCCAAGTACAAAACAATAAGCAACACAATCCATTAGGAGGAAATTAAATCGCACACACAATGAGGTAAAAAACCTAGCCGCAAAACATATAAAACAAATTACCATTACAAATACTTAACGGTGCACGAGCCATACAGTACAATAGGGATGGGTTACATTCCCCCACAAGGGAGAGAATATATAAAAGCACAAAAGGCCCAATTGCTGGACGTACAGTTGAATAAATGCAGACAGAGGCATGGTTTTGAAGGGAAAAGGGGGGGGGGGGGGCAATCTGCCCTGAAACGACGGTTCTCCATTATAATGCAAAGCTCAGACACTATCCATTTTCCGCGTCTCCTTCATTCCTGCTATATCCTCTCCCCTCTCGCTTTCTCGCTCAGCATTTCTTTGCCTAATGCAGCACAAATGGATCCCTGACAAAAGGAACAGGGAAAATAAAGAGAAAGAAAGAGAGAGAGGGATGGACTCTCAAGGATTGGGAAAGGGAGGAATGGAAGAGCTTGAGGAATGGGGGATAAGAGGGTGGGCGGACAGATCGGAACGGAGATAAACAGGGAAGATGGATGAAATGGGTTGGAGAGATAGATGCTTTATTCATGGGGATGGGGGGGGGGGGGGTGGTTGCATCAATTGGGTTACAGAGAGGAATAAAAATAAATGGGAAAAAAATAACAGAAATTAAAATGTAACGGAAAAGGTGTATTAGCTGGTAGGCCTATAATGTGAAGGTCATGAATTGCAGTCGGGAGCTGAGATCCAATGTACATCCTTCCCCCTGCCGCCTAAAGTGGCACAGGTGGGCAGGTTACCATGACGACCATACCTGTTGGCCCATTAATCACCTACCAGGATGCGTTTGGCATGCTGTGCCCACCACAGACACTGCATGTGGCCCCGCGCATGCTTGATTTTTCGGATGCCAAGGCACATTATATAACCGTGGATGGAAGACTGAACCAAAAAAATGCTCCTTTGAATTTCATACGATGGTCTTAACAAAAGACAGATATATATGGCGTATGGATTTAAAAATGCTGTGACCTCGAGGGTAAATTCCAAGCACCGCCATATAGATTTATTTTCAGACCGCTGCCTCAATATACTCCCCTATGTATTATGCTCACAAGAGCAATTTTCAAAAGATACAAGTTGACAGTATTGGCAGGGTCATGGGTGTTCTAGATATGCGGTGAAAAACATATTGTATAAAAACCTAACTTCATCTATAGGCCCAGAGTCTTAATGTGATTCTTAGCTATGCGAGCAGGTCCGTCAAACACGTTCTAAACACAACTATTGAATAGATTGCTACGAAAATGAGATATTGGCTGGACCCTGAAATGGTGGTTTGTTGGAGAAATACCTCATCAAATACTAGATGGGTTTGCCACGAAAGGGGAGTACCATGTATCCATGGTAACCACAGGACGATTCATAACGTGGTCCCATTGCAGCTCCGCCAACAAAGTTCCATGGCTCCCAGACAATCATTCCAAATGGAGTAAGTTCCCAACTAAATAATATGTCACTAGGTCACATGACCTGGGAGCTAAAAGCAAAACCCATGACATTTGAAATAAAAATAATCATTGTATTGTTAGCATGCAGATGTTAGCATTTAGTTCAAAGCAACACAGTCGGTGCTTAATACAGTCTGAGAGCATCTAGCAAAGGCTAGAGAAACTGTACAACTCTGTTGAAGCTATTAATATGTCTCAATTATACTTGAAAGGCAAACAAGAAAAAAAAGAGTTTGGTACGACTGTCAACATAATATAAACTCTTTTCAGTTTTCAAAATGGCCAACATATGGCTAGAAGGCAGTTTGCAAACCACATGAAGCGCTGCACACTATATGAGTTCTGAGAAACACAATACAGGCCGCACCCATTCACACGTAGAACAAAGCCCGACCAGGCCATTTGTCTAATAACTGCTATCATATTACAGCACAGCCCAGACCTCTGCTTGGCCATGTTTCTGAGGGGGCCAACTGCTCAGAAGAAAAGCGCATCCATGTATTTCCTTTATATTTTGTATTTGACTTCTTCAGGTCTAACTTTCCCTGCATTTTAGATTTTCCACTAACCCCCGCATCTGCATATTGTCTTCCAATATAACCTTCATTCCCTGCCAGATTTGAGAAGGGAGAGAAAAATCACACAAATAAACAAACAACAACAACAACAGCAATTTCAGCTCAGCCTCCGATTCGGGTGGGAACAGCAAATTCCAATGTCAATAACACTGATCCCGATGGCGCATGCATTTCAATATCATTATCTGATGCTGAGCCAAGTGCACGGATTAGAATGAAATCTTTGAAAAAAAACATGAATTGCAAAACAGCATCTCCGGCAAATGTAATGCAGCAAAAGTGCATCACGTGTCACGCTCCATGCAACACATTCAATACAGACTTGATCACCATGTTAATTCTTGCCTTTTCATATGGGGCCCTTTGCTTGTCTCATGTTCGTGTTTTTCTGAACCACAAATTGCTATGGTGTGTCTAAGGTGGCATAATGATTGCAGCATGAGTGTTACCGATGGCAAAGAATCTGTTGTAAATGGTCCGGAAATGAGAGGTATGACTGTGTCACGGGCAAAACCACAATGGTCACGACCACAGGCAACGCAAATGGGTTCCACCTGGACTCTCACTCACAGCTCACTTAGAGGAGAGAGAGAGAAAAGAAGGAAACATCCAGGGCTTTGGAACAGAACGCAGGTGTGTGTGTGTGTGTGTGTGTGTGTGTGTGTGTGTGTGTGTGTCTGTGTGCATGTGTGTACATATGCCTATGTATCCATCAATGTCCACTAAATGTGAAATTCATACATATAATTGGAAACGCTGGAAAAATGTGGTGTGTATTACCGAATCACGGTGACAAAGAAAAAGCAGGGACACAGAAGCAGAGCGTCTGAGCGGCCACCAATGTAGAGACAAATATTAATCATAGGTCGGATATTATCAACAAGGAGTGAACACAAAATGCAACAGTTAAAGTATGAAAGCAAAAGTGAGAGCAGATTTTATCTAGAGGTTTGCTAACATTAGTTAACCACAGCACCCTTTAATGTGCCGGTCATACCTTTAGCAGCATGACACCTCTTATGTTGAATTAATAAAAAGGGAGTTTTTATAATGCTAATAATTACAACTTTTTAGCTATATAAAAAACTATTTACACAATTACACAATCTAAATGACAGTAAAATGTGGGCCAAATCCTCTCTTCCATAATTGATGTTTTACTCTGGATCTCATTTAGATAACCTTTCCCGTTTTGAATATAAAGCACCGGAAAAAAATAAGAGACCAGTCTGTATTTTTCTTAAATATTTATCTCTACATTACTTATTGAAAATGCTCCAAATGACAATATTTTCATTGTGAATTTGGTAGAAATGTTGTCAGTAGTTTATATTTTAAAATCTAAATGTTCATTTTACTGAAACATATGCCTCTAAATAGTAAAACAAGAGACACTGAACATTTGGAGTGGTCTCTTATTTTTTTCCAGAGCTGTATTTCCAAAAAATCTTAACATAGTGTGTTACTCCCTGTAGGGGGGAAATGGGGAATGTATAATTGTGAACATAATGGGGACAAAGATTCCCCCACTCCTTATAGAGGGCCCGTTTATTGAGGTTTTAATGTTAATATTTAGTTTTAAACATCGTTGGTAAGAGCTGTGGCCACGTCCTAGCCATGTTCTTGAATGTGCAAATATCAATAGGAAAGTGTGAGCAAATAATCGATGCAGCAGTATATTGCAGTATGTTTTGTTGCAATACATTATTGATTCACTTGACAGCACAGACACATTCTGTATGTGATCATTACATTGTCTGTTGCCTGAGAAACTGAAAGCACCTGAAAGTAATTAAATAAAATACGAGGAATTCTGGCCTTTTAAAAAATGACTGCGTTGCAAAAATTGCTCTTGTACACGCATGGAGCTGTATCCTTTTGACTTCAAATATGCTGCATCATGAGGGAATGAGTCGTGTAATGTTTTCTCACCGTTTAGCCACCACAACTAATTATTATGCAGAATATTTTCTCCATAGAATCTTATTATTATTTTATATCAAAATCAATGTTCTGCAACTCTTTGACATTCTCATTCAAAATGTTGGGTCTACATTCACCAACGTATTGTAAAAGCTTCATTGTCCTGAATGAGAGTGAATCAGAATCAGAAAAAAAACACTTGCTAAAATGTAGCAGATCTATATAAAAAGACTCAAAGACAACATTGAAACGTTGGAGAATGTGGGCGAAAATAACAGAACGAACACAAGCAACCACTCCAGGGCTTGTTCTTTGTTGTCAACAGCAGTCTGTGTCCTAGTTGTCCTTATTCACCTTGTGTTAAAAGGTAAAGAATCATCCAAACACGGTTGACACAGAGGTCAAGGGGTCATCGTGGTGGATGGCTTTGTAGGCTCCTTTTTGTGTTGTCTAGCAGCTTTAAGTGAATGCCAGGCTGAAATGTGAGAGAGCTCCTCTTGTCAAGACCTCAGTGACCTGGCTTTGGAGTAATCGATTAGCGAGAGCAAGAATAAGCTTGTGAAGGCCTGCTAGAAAAAAAAACGCTCAAGGACTGACTTTTTTTTTTTTCACCAGAAAAAAATTTGAAAGTTGTAAAGTAGTGAGAGGAATATGGATACTACTAGCAGAAGTAGGAGTACATGTATTATCTGTTTTTGGTTCAAACACACTTTACAGTCAGCCCACGCAGAGAAGGTAGAAGGAATACTGTACTCTGGAAAGGCAACAGCTGCCAGCACAGCAGACACCTTATATATATGAACCATTTCCCGAAATCATTATGGTTTGGGAGCCCTCCTATAGTTGCCAACACTTATTCCTCATGTCTTCCAACTTATCACAAAAATGCTCAGAGATTATCATCTATAATTGGGTATTTTGTTTTTATCCAAGCCACGGGGAGGAGACGCCTGCTGAGTAAAGTATGGAAGATGTGTAGAGAGCTTGCAGGGGCCAGGGGTGGGGGGGGGGGGGTCTCAGTTCTCCCTCTGGCAGAATGGTAAAGAATGGACCATGATGGAAGTCTGATTGGTCTGGTCAAACATCCTCATGGGGTAGCCTACGTCCCCCCCAGACAAAGAGAGCGACACTCTCCTTTTTCTTGTTGAGGCAAATGCTCGCAGGTCTGACAAATCACGGCTGGTCTCGAAGGTGCCTGGTCTCACCACCGCTTCTAAGACCTGATGAGATGTCTGGGGGTCAAGCTCAATCTCAATGTTTCCTCAATATCAAGTAAGGCCTTTTCTTAATCTTGACACACTTTTCTCCAACATGTTTTATCCAATTAAGTATATTGGCTTTAAGTGAACACAAAAGAGAAGGTGAGACATTAGATACATGTGCAGCAGCATGGCATACACACCATGACTTAAACCAATGGAGTACTTGTGTATTAGACTCGGCAGCATGCAACTCACATGCTGAAGCGATTTACAGAAAAAAGGCACACAAAGAAAAGCCATTAAGGGATGAACTGGTTTAATTTAACTGGTTTAATTTCGCTGACTAATTCTAATTCAAGGCCATTAAAGGCTTAGTTTGAAGTAGAATCCTGCAAACACATTATATTTTATTTAGTGGATTAGGGACCACAAAGAGGGAGTCTCATTGATACCATGTTGATGCTAACAATTGGTAGATTGTTAGATGTCTTCTGTGTCAAATCAGAACATGGATGAAGCATACAATGGAGTAGACAGAGGAAGGACAGGACACTATGACCTGTGTGTGCCTTTGTATTTTTATGCACTCCGACACCATTTCGGGAAGTGGCATGAATATATGCACGCGCGCGCACACACACGCGCGCACACAAACACAAACACACACGCGCGCAAACACACACACACACACACACACACACACACACACACACACACACACACACACACACACACACACACACACACACACACACACACACACACACACACACACACACACACACACACACACACACACACACACACACACACACACACACACACACACACACACACACACACACACACACACACACAATCAAGTGACCTTGCCCTGTGTCTCTTGGCTGCGAGGTAGAATGTGTTTGGGTTGGACACAGCAGGCAACCTCTCTAAATCTAAAAGCGGAGTTGTCCCGGGGTGAGGCAGCCACACAACGGTCGCGGATAGTTAGCGAATGTCAAAGAAACAGGAACAGACTGTAAAGCACCACGGCTCTTCAAATGCTGTGATTGGGGCTTGCACACTTGGACGCACCGCACACACCCTCATCGGACGCTCTGGCACAGAAACAGCCATTACGTCCAAGAGTTACAAAATGGTCAATATGAATTCAAATCAAAAGGGGTTGGAAAGATGGATCTGGAATTGCGGTATGATTGCATTGGAAAGGATAATAATAGGGTTTGCACCCAGATCCTCTGTAGAACGCAGTGTTGTGTGTTTTTGGCAGCTGGGATACACTGTAGAAAACAGAACAAGTGTGTGCACACAGTTCCCCGACATCCCCCACCTCATGCCTCATGTTTTCTTCTTCTCTCTGCACAGCTCAAAAACACAGTTTAATTGACATAGCGTGGAATCATCACAAGTTGTGACCGGGGTCCAAGTCCTAATTGCACTCTTGTGTAATGCTATTCGTATCACTTACTCCACACAGCCACAAACACTGTCCTGCCCTCACCACAGAGTGGCTGAGAGCTAGGAAGTCAATAATTGCTTTTGACTTTCCAGAGTACCGCAACCCCCAAACAAGAGGACATTTCGCAGGCCTACTCGGTGCACAGTCCTATTAATGAGATTGCCTCCTGTTTATGCAGACGGGATAACAGAAGACTCATGGTCCACGGCATTGGCCTTTCCCCAATCAATATCCAGCGTATCAATTCTGGGTGGTCTCTGGACAAAAACCTGTATTTCATTTGGCCAAAACAATTGGCCAGTAAGGTTTAACCGAGAAGTCATGCAGCTTTTTATTTTTTCATGCCCAAGTATTGCATTTTCTTTTTCACCCAATTAACGATCTTATTTTCAGTGCCAAATTAGATGCATGGACACATTTCTCCATTATAAACTTCTGGCATGGCTTCTATGGAAGGCCAGGTCTTTTGGGTTAACCATTTTGATCCAGTCGGAGATATCTTAACTGTAGGTCAGATTGCAATAAAAATGTTGACATATTCATGGTTCCAAGAAGCTAAATATCAGTCTGACTTGAGCACATTTAAATATGACAGAAGTATGGCTTACGGACTAACCCCTAACAAAATGAATGACACCTCCATCACCCTCAGCTATATGGAAGTGACATTGGAAATCATTGTGAAACTGATACCAATCTCATAGCGGCTGTTTTTGTTTATTAACTGACGATCCTCTTTGATCCAAAACCTCTCGCCCTCAAAGACAGAACAATATTGACTCATTTCTAGGGAGTCCTGTCTATCCTATACTTACAATGGGGCTGCCAAACGCTCAACTGAACTTTCCACCCCTCCATGCCTTTCCGTTTTCATTCTACTCATTTAATTTTTTCTGTCGGTTCAACCCTGGAATGTCATTCTACCTGCACAACAGGCAATCAGGAATGTCTGGGGGGACCACCTTTAGAGAAAACTGTGAAACTCTACCCTGCCTACTACCAAGTTTCAACAGCCCCCCCAACCCCTCCCCACCATGATTCCCCAATGGAAGGTGACTGAAGCAGGGGCGATTTTGTTTTAACATTTACATCATGAAAGTAGGGGGAGTCCATTTCAATTCAATAGCCTTTCATTTGACTTGGACACAGAGCAAAGAGGGTCTCTGGGACTCTCCATGAGTTTGGCATGCGATTCCTGGAGCAGCTGGTTTCATCATGGGGGGGGGGGGGTGTTGGGGAGTCTGGAGTGTGGGGAGGGGGAAGGACTCTATGCACTGACAGACGTCCAATACACACAGCTGATGCCTCGGGCTGGCAAGTCTAATAACATCATCTGTGCGAGACAGTAATGGTGGATCTCATATTTATTACCGGTACCCAATACGTCCACCGGGAGGGGTTGGGCATATTTGCAACAGCAGCCAACACCACAATGTTCCTGTCAAAAAATATCCAGAATGGATATAGTTAGGCAACCATTGGCAAGGCTGAGAATTTTTTAATTGTGAAATGGGGAAAATGCCTCACAACCAGCACAATTATTATGGCTGTCTCTGATTAACAGATGACGAAGAACTCCCAGTACAGGCTGCTTTCCACTCTTAAAATCTGTTACCATCTTCAGTTTTGAGAGAGTCTTCAACGAATTTTGATGGATACTTCCGGACCAATCCGATGCAGCCAATGGGGAGACTTTAAACTCCTGTGGTAAGGTAGAGCCGACTCAAATCAATTTAAAAATGAGATTGGTATAGCCGTGTCTGAGAATACACACATATCACTGGGCCCATTTTGCATGAGAAGTTTTCCTTCGTAGTGCAATTTTGTGTGATTTACTGAAAGTATTCTCATTAAGGGTTATTAAAACATCAGAAGCCAAGACAAATTAAAAATCTTAATCCAAGACTGTCTCCAATATGTTCAAAATGGATATTTGCTTTTCACATGAGTATTATCCATCTAAGCATACAGATTCATTGTGCTCCAATTTTTTTTTAAGAAACTCCACCACTATGTTGCACTAGATGACATGTTCCTTCACTACAATGAACATGGGCCTCGTTTATTTTGAGCTTGAAAGTATTCCACAACGAATGCACCACGGAACATTTGCTAAAACTACGGTGTCAAAGTGTCTTAGAGAATTACCTAGCCTTTCTTTAATTGCGACTATAAATGGTAAATGGACTTGACTTATATAGCGTTTTTAGCCGATTTTCTCAGCCCCAAAGCGCTTTATATTTCTTACCACATTCACCCACTCATACACACACTCATACACAAATAGCAGTTGCTGCCATGCAAGGCGCTCTCTGAACCATCGGGAGTAATTTGGGGTTCAGTGTCTTGCCCAGGGACACTTGGGACATGTGGCGGGTAGGCGGGGGATTGAACCCCGGACCCTATATACTTATGAATACTTAGTGTTTTTTAGTGAATTTAAAATTGTACATCTTCAGTAGGATAGAACAGGGTTCCAGAGCTTGGGATCCACAGGAAGGGTAGGACAGTTGGAAATGATTGAAAGACGGATTTATTTTCATGGCATTTTAACGACACTAAGAAATGCATTATCCTTTATGAAACCCTGGTTATAATGTCCCCTGTAACCTGATATATTTAAACGTAGTTCGCACAGGATCTCGCTTATTTGTATACAAAGGTCTGACATAGCTAGAAGAAAAACACTGGATTATTTCATAAATCAGAAACATTCAGAGAATAGTGGAATTATGTCAATGCTCTTTAAGTCCAAAGGCTCAGAAAGAAGCCTCTTCTAAGGGGCACTTTACACGGTGAAAACGTGAGTTTTCCCGTTTTTGGTTTAAAAAAAAAAACCCGTTCAGACACAATTTATCTGACATCTTCACCCGTACACAAAGTTTTCAGAGGAAACGGGCCGAAATCGCTGAAGTAGCAGCCATGCCAAGCCAATAGTCAGCGGTGACACAGCCTAGTAGATAGCTCTTCCGGTACAATTTGATGCATAAAACCTTACTGTAACCGAAAATTAATGCCACTAACGTTCATAAAGCGGTTGGTGTAAGCTTGGGGTTACAAATATTGTAAAAGACAAGCTTTCTGTCCTCTTATTTCACCGCATTGAACTCGGAAAAACAGCAGACTTGCTGATAGTGAAGGGGCTTCGTGAGCGGATATTTTCCTGTTAGGCGTACTTCAAAATAAAAGTCAACTCACGTGTGTCCAGCGAAATGCTATGAATGTTTAGCCAGTGAAATGCTTTTACTGTGAAGCCGTAGCCTTAATGCTCCTTTTGTTGAACAGTAGCCTAACTTAACCGCTGCACGCTGATAGTGTTTTTTTAATGTAGAGCCGTGTCCCTGGCATATAGAAGTGACACACGTTTATTTAGCTAGAAAAACAGGCAGAGCACAACTCTTTCCCTATTTGCTTGTAGGAGCGATTGGTGGCACGATAACAAATGCATCAGCAACAGCACAACGTCCATGAGCACAACGAATACAGCTCGGTGATCCGCCATTGTTGTTGTTGTTTTCCAACTGGCGCACGTGGACCTACAAAGACGGCGCATGCCTATTTATATCCAAACGCAATGCGCATGTGTGAGGGTGGAGCCGTGACGTCAGCGTTATCGGGGGAAATGGTTTCGGTGTTTACAGGAAACCAAAACCGTTAAGTTTTCCAAAAAATCCTCCCTCGGAGGTGATCTCAAAAATCTGCGGTTCATGCCTGCGTTTGCGTTTGCGTTTGCTGTTTTCCTGTAAATGATATAGTGCAACCGCAGAAATTTTTCTGCGTATGCACCGTTTTGCGTGGCCGTGTAAAGTGCCCCTAAAGCAGCAGTTGTCCACGTTTCTGTCAGAATATATGGCATTGGGTAAGGGGGAGAAATCCCATTACTGACCATGTGCATGTAATGGTAACTTTTTTGTGTAATCATTCCAGAAAACGTGTGTGTGATTTTCCTGCTTTCCACGCCTGATTTCCCTTAATAACCTGGATTCCTATATGTGCATGTAAACATAGTCAGTGAGTCTGTGAGATGACTTTTTCCCCCATGGGCTCAGTTTTTTGATTGAACCTGGTATACCACACATCTTATCCCGATGCCATCTAACTCAGGAGCCGGAATATTTTTTTTTAAGAGCCCCCCCCCCCATCACTGAGAATCATCCTTTTGACACATCACTGCCAACCGAGTGTCTGCGGTGATTGATGAATGCAACACGTAACTGCTGTGCCTTCTGTTTTTTCTGTTGTCTTAAACTGTGTAATGAAAAAAGCCCACAAGCGTGAATTTGCAATCGCTTTCTGCCTCCGATCGCCCGACGCTGCCTTTATCTGCATACGGGCCCCCTTTTGCTTTGACCTCACACAATGCCTGGAGTTGAATCACACATCAGCCAAAAACACATTCGCCGGTTATGTGTGTGTGTGTATTCCCACAACAGCACACAAGCAACCGTGCCTCATAGCCCCGTAGTGCGAACATTACAAACATCTCTCTGAAAATTGTCATTAGGGAAAATAAGGTTACAAAGGTTAATGCAATTCTATGATAGAGTGAGGGGGTAATTTAACTACTTTCAAACAAGATAACACGATAAGGCATCCACCCAATGCCAGAGGACACAACCAAGTGGCATGTAACAGTTGACTGTGTGAGACCCCTTATCTAGTCCACAGTGACCAGATTGTAATTTGCCATTTCCCACTGATGTGTTAGGAAATGGATCCGGTTACAAATTCCTTTTTCTTCTCCTGTTCTTTCTCACTTTCAACCAGTGTGTTTCAGCACAGCCCTTTAAATACCCAATGGTTCTGATTTTGTTTCGGTGAGAGCAACATTTAATACAACTTTTTCCGAGCAGGGATCTGTCAAGAAAGGGCACATGGTAAAGTGAGTTGACATGGAGAAATGTCCTCTGTTCAGTATGACTCCACAAACCATTATTCAGATTGAAGCACACCTCAGCGATCCAAGCCCTCCCCCCTCCCTCCCATCCCTCCCTATCCATGCACAGTTGCCCGCTGCAAATGGCGCCGATAACTCACTAGATTTGAGTGATTTCCTCCGTGCAAGCCAATGCTGACAGTTCCCCCTTTGACGATGCCTTAAGAAATTCAAATGACTCGTGCAAGACAAAGCGAGTGAGTGGGAGTGTGTGTGCGATCGAGGCGAAGCTGAGGACAGTTTCCCAATGTGCATATGTAAGCATTCATTCAGATTTAGCGGACTAACATGATTATGTTTTCACTATGGTCCTTTCTATTCAGAACGTGTTTAAAAATTGTAATGGTGCCGGTTAGCGCTACACTGTATTGACATGGTGAACATGGTGTTCTTGTTTTTTTTTTTGGAATCATGTAAATATTTCTTATGAAGTCAGTGGGTTGAAATGCGGCCCACATACCTCGCCTGAATCAATGCCACACCGTCAACCTACCCGCCGACAGTAATGGTCCAAATCACACAGCAACCTCAGCAACCGTAGTTGAGCACAGCAGGACTGCCAAGCTTGGGATTTTTGTTAACATAAAGCTGTGCTCCTGGGGGCAGTAGCAAGAGCAATGGAAAAGAGGGTGGATAGGTTAGTGTATTTCATTTTATTTTTTAAGGTGTTTCAAGGCCACAAAAGCAGAAGTGTGGAGGAATAGATTAAACGCTGTGTTTATCCAATGTATGCCGCAATCATTAGCATGCTTGGCTAACTGACATGCTACAGTACCTAGGGTGGTAAACCGAGCAATACGATTGGAGGAGCACATCGTTAACTAACTACATTAGGATGTGGCTGCGGGTCATGTAAGAAAAAAGTCCTGTTCATGACCAGCATATACACTGTGAAGTACTCCTCATTATGTGTAAACAGATCCTGGATGGTATCAGCTTTTAGGGCTACATTAGCGGTGCTGCCCTGCTCTTTTATTGAATTTAGGTAAGTTAAAATGATAGCACCCCTCCCCTCGCAATCTGAACTGAGATGGCACAAGGGTTTGCTAATGGTCCTTGCTCCTAAAAGCCTTCTTGCCAGGGACAAGTAGCTTTAGTTGTTGAGGATGATATCTTGAATGTAGCCGTCAAGGGCATATTAAAAGCATAGGGCAAGCATAGTGTAATGTTTGCTTAAAGGTGAAGTCAGCAATTCTGTAGAAAGCTTGCTGACAAAATCGCTTCATATCAAAATCAGTGAGTATCTCCTATTAATACGATAGCTGTCTGCGCAGTGTGTGCGATGAAGAACAATCTGGTGTTAATATACAGCATAGGCACTGTAAACTGGTTTATAAATGAAGGGAGCCAAACATAGTAAGTGATATGCCCATTTACAGAGCCTAGGCTGTGTTTTAACACTGGATTTATTTCTGCGGTGCACACAATAGTACTGACAGGTAGCAGTTCCTGAAAAAAAAGTGAATTTCACAACAAAACATTCTCCAGAGTCACCGAATTCACCTTTAATTGTCGGTTGCATGCAGGAAAAAAGACGCTGCTTTAAATCTATCTCAGTCTGACATAAAGGACCAATTATTTTTAAAAAGTATTCAAATGTACAGGGGAACATCAGCCACTGTTATCTTTGCAATCTGCCAAATGTGCCGTGCAACGACAGGTTTAGCAACAGTAAGTAACGGGGGGCCGTGCTTTGCAACCAGTCAATAGCATCCTTAAAATAAGGAGTGTATCAGGGGCCTGGATTGCCACCTGGAATCTGAAACAGGCTGGATATCACCACACTGAAGTGTTTACACTCCCACTGATTGGCTGATCACGGAAGGAACTATAAAACCGGCTGGCTTAATTTGGCATTTGGGCTTGTTTTTCATGTGGGATAGGAGTAGCTCAGTTTATTTTTTTCCCCTTACAGCAGTATGTGAGTGTTGTGCAGCTGCAATTGATAAAAGCACACAGGGCGCACATGCCAAAGCCAAAGTATGTCCTCAATCACACAGACAGAGCACATGCACATCGCAACCACATCGACAGGCTGACCCGCACGTTGAACACCATAGCACAGTTATTAAGCCGAGGTCTGACACTTGGCTCACGTTTCATGATAAATTGAGTGTGAGAAGCATGGCTGCACATATGTGGAGGCTATGGAGGCTTGTGCATGGCAGCAAACAAGTGTTGAGTGCTTACTTACCTCGACTACAAACGCACTGAATGATAATGTCTAGGGGATACGAGTCACACTTTGCATGTGATATTTCTCACCAAATAATCACAGCAACACCCTGCAGGGTCAAAAAAAAAAAAATCCCTGGCTTTTAAAATTTTAATAATGCGTCATATTTGAACGATTGAAAATGAAATTATTTAGCGCCCCCAGCCCTGTTCACAGCACTCCTTCATTATACATCTGCAAAGCAATTTATCTGTTATTGCCATCTAATAGGGCCACACATCCAGGGTCGCATCTTCAAACAGCTCTGGAAAACAATCAGAAAAAGAAAAAAAAAAAATCGAACCACGTTATAGTGTATTGGCACAGAGACGAGGTGTCGCAGTTTGTGGGTGTTAAATTGTTTAAATATGCATAATATAATGTCCTGTCTAGCGTGTGCAGCTTGCCCCTTCCGCTAAATGAATTATAAATACGACGGACCCTGTGCGAGTGTGAAAAATAGAGCACTTAGCACTTAGAAGACTGTAGTTTGAGGGGTTCAGAGCGCCATATGGCTTCATATCCACTTCCAGCAGTGTGATGTGTAAACTGGTAGACAATAGGGTCAACTGGAGCTGTCTCCTGTTAGCTGAAGAGAATAAGAAGATAATGCCTGTGTTATTGCTTTCTGTATGAGAAAGTTTTGCTTCCTCCCAAAGACCACAGCTAAGGTTACAAAGACTGCCTCATCCCCGCTGCGTGCACACAATGTGCGGGTGTACTGCCGGAGCAATTATATGTTGTTTAGGCTGCAGTGAAACTCGGCCGAACTGCAGTTAAGTATTCGCCGTGCTCCATCACTGTCTCTCCACGCAGGCGCTTGTGAACGGTAATAAATGGTTTGGGCCTCAAATCTGACAGCACGGTAGATGGCACAAAGTAAGTGGGATATCAGACAAGTCCGCCCAGAATCAAATATTATTCTTTGTAAATATGTATGTATTCAAATATGGAGGTCTGGAGGTCAGTTTGTGAAGTGAGATCCATCTGATGTATTTGTCTGCCAGGCACGTACACAGATAAGACCCAAAGGGGGGTTGAGCCCCTGTGGGTCCAGAGTCCAAAAGCGCCCTTCATTTTAAAAATAAACAATATTTGTTTTAATAATATCAAATATAAAGACATAAATGTATGACTATGTATCCATGAAAAATATGCCTTATCAATGTTAGGAGCACTCCCCATGCCCCGCCCTCTCAAATTAACTTTTAAAATTGTCCTGACTTGTCATAGAAAGCATGCATCCCTCCAGTCCCACCCCAGTTTGGTTATAGTAAATAATATCACTCAGGTATAGGCATGTATGTTTGAATTATAAAACCAACAATGAAAGAAAATGCAATTGTCAAATTCTGAATTGCAGTGATGTGACCACATATGGTTAGGGAATAGTGCGTCTTGGTGTGGTTAGCGACTTTTTATTTAGCTGTAGCCCCTATCCCCCACAACATGTCTGTGCACGGCCCTGTTTTTCTGCCATCCCTGAAATCTTGGCAAAAAAAAGCCTGGATGTAAAAGCTTTCTGTCACGGACAAGTAATACATCCCGAGGGTCCCCTAACCAAGTCAAGCACATCGATCTGTTTTCCTTCATAAAAAAGGAGAGATTGGGCGAGACCACTGGTAGTAAGTCACTTTCAAAATACTCAAGCAATGTTGCCCTCAATGTTGGTTTTTTTCGGCACAGTCAAACAGGTATTAAGCACAGCACAGTCCCCGTTACCCCCCTCTCCTACCCAAACAGATCATTTGGAAGGTCAAACTGCTGTCAAACGACCTTTTCCGATTCTGTTGCACAGGAATTTCCTTCCACAGCTGTATGTGTATGTGTGTATATATATATATATATATATATATATATATATATATATATATATATATATATATATATATTTCCTTTTTTTTCTTCTATATCTACTCCACAGCAGTTACCATGCAAATAGCACACTCCGCTGGGTTATTGATTGGTTCCACCGCTGCAAACAGCAGGTTTAAATGGAAACGCTAAGTCTGCATGGAGAGAAAAGTAATGTGATCTGATGAGCTCGGGCCCGTGTGGAAGCGTGGCCCCGTTTATTGGCTCTTTAAATTGTTACCCAAATGACTGTTTGGCAAACTGCGAACAAGTACATCACCGTACATCCAGTTTTCTACAAACAAAAAGTGATAAGTCGGTAGATTGTTGCAACAAGGTTTCAGCCCGCAACAAAATCTGTCAAATATGATGAGAAATAGTAATCTTTTCCAGAGAAGGCTTATCAGAATACAGCGTATACATCATTTATTCTAAACAATTGATCCAGCAAGCTATCTTCTGTATGTCCGTATTAAAAAATTATTATTTTCAGGAATAAAAAAATCTTTTTGTAAGCACAGAATAATTCCATGCAGCAGATTTAGGAATAGAACTGGCAAAACGTACCATTGTTTGTTCCTTTTTATACCCAAATCAACAGAGATTGAAAGAACAAAGCAGGAGGAGCCGGAAAGCTTATTATTCCATCTTTGCCATTTACCTTCCGAATTTCTGAATAATGGTCTCCGCTTGCAGTCCACTAAACATAGCACCTATTGAGAAACCAAAGGACAAATGCCAGTTTTTCCATTTTTTTTCTGTAAGACATCAAACAAAAGAGCCAGAAAAAGTATATCCGACATCTCTTTCATGGTCTGACTACACAGATGGATTACAATGTCCAAGCCGACAATGCAGGGGGAAAACATTTATAGCCGCGTTAAGGGGGGATGAAGGATGGAGGATGGAGGAGTGCAGTGTATGTACCAGACAAAGAATTGAGCTTCACAATAAGGGGAGTTTATTTAAGTCCACTTATTTATTAAAGTAAATATAGAGCGTGTTCTCTTGGGACATGGAACTACAAAGTTTTATATTCCTACAGAGGACATCTTTCTGGAAGTGATAGGCTGAAAATAACTCCCCTGTCTTCAGGTGAGAGCCCTCAGGGACCCCAGTATGCTGTACTCTGTCATACCAAGCTCATCTCCAAATGCTTTGTCTGAGAAGCTGACTGATTCAGGAGTCAGAGAAGATACCTTAGAAAAGTATTATTTTTAAAATGTGTAATATCCTGTATTGGCTTTGTCCCAATGGCATAACAGGCTCCGGGGAACAAGTTTAATCAGTGTATTTTGAGCCGGACATGGCAAACCCTAATATACTCTCTAAAGTCCGGCATTGGTTCAAAGTTTACGTAAAGATATAAATAAAGTGATTCTGTGTTCCTTTGCGGTGGGTTTTATGTTCCTGTGGCTGAAGTGCATCTATTTAGTTAAAAGCATGAGGTAAAAAAGGCCAGAGCCATTTTTCTAAAAATTGATGACGGCCTCCTTGCATAAATTATGCAAACTTTTGTCCTTGTGCCAAACAGTGCATCTACTGAATAGTAATCAGCAGAGGGACTTTGGGGGATATGAGTATGCAGAATATGAAACACATGCCAACATCCCCTGTCATCTGCGGCCAAGGCAAGGAAGGGAAGGGTTGCAGAACAAAGATAAAGACGTGTGTGTGTGACGACAGTGGACAAAGCATTTTGATAACTTATTCTGTTTGTGTTTTATCTTTCTTTAAATGTTAAATCATTTTGCAGTTGACTCTTGTCATTTGAAACCGCAAGCTGCTCTATACTTGAGGTAGTCACAATGTTAACATCATCTGTAGGATTTGCACCGGTGAAGTCCCTGGTCTGCCATGGAAATTAACAATGCAACAACTTTATTGCTGTTTTTGTTTTTTTGGTGTGGAGATACTGCAGCTGGATAACTCAATGAATAATGCTGTTAAATGTTCACAATGGGTAGCAACAGAGTTCAGCCGGATTTTTATAAGTAGCCATGAACAGAAATCTTGGTAATTGTATTTTTCAATAGCCATTTAAATGATATTAAAACTGAAGCACATCAGTTTTTATACACGTGAAAGAAGCGGAGAATCATTTTATAGTAATGCACTTACTCACTGTATAATCAATTCATTATAGTGAACACACTTGTGATTTGACACACTTTTGTCAGCTAAAAGATATATGAAATATATGAATATGAAACTACAGACTGCAGTCAGTCAGTTAGCTTAGCTTTGGATTGAGACTCATGACAGCAACAGCCTTATTTTTCCACCTATTCCTTTTTAAATGTCAAATTCCAAACGTCAGTGGATTGATTTAATAGAAGGAGACAAATCCCATGGGTTTTCAAGAGGTGAGTTGTTAGTGCATGTGTAGACTGCAGTTTAGGTTAGAAAAACACTCCCTTGTCGAGCCAATCTTGCTGAATACCAAATGATGGGGAGCTCAGCTGATTGATTTATGGAAATGCATTCTGCGCACCACAACATTTGTCGGGGCTGTCATATCAATAGCAATACTGACAGCAACGATGGCTACTCCAACATCAAGAGATAGATCCTGGAAGATTGAAGTACAGAAGAAAGTGCCACACACACACACACACAAGGGAGATTTAATTATCTGGAACAGAAAGAAAAACTTAACTTTTTTTTTTTTTTTAATTGGTCACTTTCCTGTGAGTCTAGACTAGGAATGATTGTCTTAATTCCTTAAAAAGAAGATGTGCTCACAAAGTAAAGGGAGATTGACGTGCTTAAGTACACACACACACACACACTGCACACACATCTGCTCCTCGACGAGGCCTGTTGGAAACTGTCACATGCCTGGCAGGTTTCTGGAACTCGGGCAGATGGTACAGCACAATTAGGGCCCACCGAATCTCTCAATCAATCTCTGCCTGTATGCCGTATGAAGGAACCTGGATATATACACACTGTGCTTTTTTTCTGTGAAGCCAACGCGCTTGTCCATTTTGTATTCCAGTCTCTCGTTTTGCAAATTGTCTTTTTATATTCCCACATGTCATTCTTCTCCTTCGCTTTTGTCGCTAATATGTTCTCCCCTTCCCAAGCGTGCTGCAATATACAATACAATGCCAGAATTGTCTCATCCGTTTATCCGCAATCTGCACAATGTTATAATTTTTTCTGTCTTCACTTGTCTCACTATGCAACACTGTACAATCCCTCCTACCCATACAGTTTCTTTCCCACTATCCCGTGTCTGCCCTTTTTTCTTGGCTTGTTTTAACCACTGGCCTGAATGCGAGACTATACTGTAGTAGACAATAGGCAAGCGCGAGTGTTTCATTCACACCCAATTACTATAAAAAGGATTGTTTTTCTCTGGCCGGAAATCTTTCGCCGAGGAGCACAATGAGAGTGTCACGGAGGAACAAGATATCTCTGGCGATATCCCCTGTTCTGTCCCATGTCCCGCACACACACAAAAGAGAAGGAAAAGCGATCCGGCGTATTTCGACACCATAGAGGACCATTAGCCAGAACTGGTTAAATAAGGATAGATAGCTCTAACTGGGGGGGGCGCTAACAGCAATGGGAGACATCTGCTACCAAGGATTCTGCCTTTGAACAGCAACCCTTCGCAACCAACCTGCCTGCAAGAGTGAAGATGAAATTGTCAGGTTTCAGGATAATGACAGACAAGAACCCAATAGCAAGACTCAGGAAACAGTTCAGATTCAAAAAACAGATTGAATGAAAAGTGGATGACAAACCAGGTAGAAAGAAAGCGTGGCAAACTAGTCCAGTTGGGGCAGGCAAAAGGGTAATCCAAAGCAAAGTCCAAAAAGACAGGTTGAAACATGAACTGGCAGTCAGGATCGGAACACAGGATGATATCTGAATGCTGGAGCGCTAGGTAAGACACTAGTACGTCTGACAATCTGGCAACTGACTGAGGGAACTGAACTGAGATATATACTGGGGCTGATTAACTGATGAGGAGCAGGTGAGTGTGGGGCAGACCAGGTGAATGTAATTAACAGGGAGTGCAGAGCAGGAGGGAGTGGCCGGGTCTGAAATGACATGAAAGTTAGAAAGGAAACCAGGAAAACAGACAGATGAAAACAAACTAAGGTTGCGTTCCGAATCTCATACTCTTTCTTTTTTAAATTCTACATACTACATCCGACGATAAAAATAATCTAGTTATGATGCAGTAGGCATACTATTGGGACATACTTTACTCTCTTATTTCATCATAACATTGCGCCTTGATCTTGCCTCTTGCTTTTATATCCGTCGCATCCCCGTTTGTTTTCATATGGAGGCTTCGTCGATGTGACGTCACTTCACGTGCGCACTGGATTGTGGGTCAGAATCGCCCAAACAGGATGCACTTTTCAACACTAACAATCTTGGCCGCATGAAGTAGGACATCCGGGTACATCTATCCATCCTAAATCTGGCCACAAGAATCGGGACATCCTAAATCTTTTTTCTACATACATACTACGCTGAAGTTGTGACAGAAATGGCCTCTCAAACACACACCAAGAGTGTGAGAGTAGCAAAACCACACTGGGATAGATATACAGGCGCAAACAAACACACACAAACAAACAAGCAGGGCTAAGACATACGATAGGCTGACTGACGTTACTTAGAATTTGGAGCGTGTCATGAAGGTGAGACAGTGAAGGTGAATATAGGGGTCAAATATAGATATCTTCATGGAACTTTGCCGGTGGATTACTTACATTAAAACAATTATTTATGATTTTTTTTTTATGATAAATACAAAATACAAATTTGGCCAACAATGTTTTTTACTGCAGTGTCTCACCTTCAATATTTTTTTTTGTGAAAATCGAAAAACAAAAAACTTGCACAACTAATTTCCCTGTGTGTTTCCTGCGACACAACAGAATATGACCTGTCCATCCATTCCACATGTCTAGTGGAAGACAAGCCGCCCAACAACACCTCACTCAACAGCGGGCCAGACGCCACCTTTTTGGACTGCCAATCCCCGCTGTTGTATTTCCCCCACCTGTGACAGGAAGATGATTCACTAGGCCCCGCCAGACTGCATCTAGGGAGCGTGTGTGCTGGGGCGTACTCACTGCCAGCACACACAGAGAGGCCAAAAAAACACAGAACCGTGACCTGAGAGAAATGCAGCGGAGGTAGGGGCCCTGTGAGCAGCAGATGTAGCATGCTCTACCTGCTCAGGGGTGGAACAATTCACCAATTCGAATCAAGGCATCGGGCCAAATGATTATGATATGGCAGCCAGGAGCAGAACTGTGGGCCTTTACACACAGGGAGAATGTTACAATCAGCTGGTAACCCCTGCATACACAACACACCAGCTGCACCCAGGGAAAAAGCAATATGAGAATTATAGGTTAAATTGGATTTTTTTTTTATAAAGAATGCATGTTTGGGTAATTTTTTGATTCTGTATTGTATTTTGATACTGTATGAAGCCACGCTCTACCTGTGCTGCATTCCTCTATGAATACACAACAAGCACAGAGAGAGTTTTGTTATGTCGACTATACAAATGAAAATATAACCAGGCAACTCCGATCTCACTAGGAATGCAGTTTGGCTCTGCATAACAGCACAAACAATAGGCTGGATTTTTTTGCTCAAAAATATGTTCTTCCCCTGCATCATTCCACAGTCATTTCTGACAATGTTATTTTTTGTTACTAAAGCTGCATGACTGTTACAGACAGGCATTTGAAATAATTGTGTGACACAATAAAGGCGTTTTCTTTGTCCATCCACTGTATACATGTTTATATACCTGCACATTTATTTCAATGGGCTACTTGATGCATTGTTTAATAAGATTAAGCAATTGTGCATAACAATGAGGCAAATATGACAGAATCATCAACTTGTGAAATTATTACAGCAATCTCATTAATGCACAGCAAAGTGAAGAGAATTAAATTGTTTTTTTTTTTACAAAGGATTTCATTGGCCCATTGTGGGATTATATTCATTCTAAATCATATCTCTAACTGTATTACACTATAGATCATATTACAATGGGAATCCAATTTATCCAGCTAGAGAACAGTAACCCCTTTGTGCCTTTTTAAATGGTTCAAATTGAATGAAAAAAAATAAAAGACTTTCATGTACAAGGACTGGGCAGAAGAAGTGGAGAGGGAAAAAAAAGGCTTGGTGTGTAATTATGAAGACCACGGGAGTTCAAAAGTCTTAATGGAATGACTTGTGCAGAGGCCAAATGAATTCCTTCCTCTTTTTTTTTCTTCCTTTCTTTCTTGTACTACCAGGCCATTTCCAGGTGTTCATTATTCTAACCATGGAGAACATCCTGAGGGTCATGCCATGTTCTAATTCCTAATTAACTGCCCAGAACGAAGATCATGGTCGGCAGTGACCGTTACAGTGACTGTGTTGGGAGTCTCGGAGCATTACTCTTTCGAAGCCATACACTCATTCCTTAATAAACCCTCTTTTTCTTACTGTAAGCGTGTGTCATGGAATTGCAAATCTGGCTTTTACATACTGTAGCACAACTGGAAAACACCTGTGGACCTCCGGGCTTATGGGTAACTGCTGCTAAAATATCCCGGTATAGGATTCAGTTTGTTTTGTATGTGCCCGTCAATCTGTCAACCAGGGGATAAAGTGAGGGGCGAATACAACAAATGAATAATTCCCGTCTTTTGTGGCTAATCTACGGGAAAAGCTACGTAACGATCGGTGTGACACGGTCTCCGAGATGAGTCATATTGGGACATTACCGACACTCGTAGGGAGGAATACAAAAGCACTGGTGGTGACTAAAAAAAAAATGTCTGTTTGCTCTGGAGAGATCAGGCGTGCCCTCCGTGTTACAACACACAGGGGGGCCACCTGCAAGTCTGGGAAAATAGGCTTCTGGTGGGGGGAATTAGAGGATTCCGATGAATGAACAAGACAGACATGAGTAACCCGGCCCCAGTATACTGCTTATCTACGGGGCTTATGTTGCACAAAGGAGGCAGATAAGCTCAGGCATGCCGGCAGAATGCAGTAATGGAGAAATGAGTGGAAATGAGGCTGAAGGGGAGGGGAGGGGAGGGGGTTGGGGATGTGAAGAAAAGAAACGCACCCAGGGTCAAGATCTTACAGGAGTACGGTCAGTTGCGACAGAGCCCCGGACGCCTTTGAAATTTCGCCGAGGAACAGTTAACCATTGACATAAAGAAAAGGGACTAGTCAAGCTACATAGCATTGGATCCATGTCATTCATGGTTATTCTTTGCCAGAGACCGTGGAACGCACAAAGCATAAAGTCACTATGAAGGCCAAGGCATGCGTCCCGGGGGCAGTGAACGCAACACTAATCAATGAGAAAGAAAGGCATTGTAGTTGGTCTTGGAGGACAGGTGGTCATACGCCGGTGTGTGTTAGACTCTGTGTGTGTGTGTTCACGGATGTGTGAGATTAACCTGTCTATTAGTGTTCTCTTTGAGGGAGGTGGTCTGAAGGGTAGCAGCAAGCATTATGTTACTTGCAACCACTCATTTGTGATAACGGAAGGACACTTTTTAGGGGTTGCAATGTATTTACTTTGAATGCAGCCTGTATATACTTTATATGTTGACCCTTGAGAGGGGTTTTTTCTGACCTCTTGTGCAAATTTCGAAACCAAGTCCCAGTACTTTAGCTCGTTTAACGAAATCTGCCCAAGAACTATCTTTTATTTCTGGAAGATTGAGACACTCCGTGCAGAATTGACATGGTGCAAAATGATATTCTTCACATAGCGAAGAGCACTGACAGACTGTTCCCATGTCTTAATCGGCGTTTGGAATCATCTGGCAAATGAAAAGCCACACTAGTAAGTTCTGCACTGCAGGCCATCGTTGCAATGCCTAACAATAAGCCACAAGTGACAAACATTTAACTCCAGTTGTCAAGCACCATCATTCCAAACAAATTCCATTGACTTGATTCCTATTTAATTATATTACCGGTGAATCCTTTTTCCACACTTTATTTTCTTTGAACCGGAGAGGAGGAGAAGAAATTGCTTTATAACCATACAGTAGAAGAAAAGAAATCTCTACTCAATTTGAGAATTGCCATTCCTCCGAGCATGTCAAATTCTATTCACGAGGGAACCAACATTCAACACTTCTTCTATTTAAAAGTGAGCAATTGTGGCACACAACACAATGGGTTTTCTTTCTTGGAGGTAACAATATATTTTTCTAAATATGGCGTGACAGGAGAGGCTGATGCATTCTAGAGAAAAAAACCCTTGCCTGTTGAGAAAAAGTGTTGACGGAGAGGCAAGAGACAGCAAAATGAAAAGGAGAAAGAATGAAGGGAGGCGTGGATGGAAAAGAGGCGTTGTATGGGTTTCCATCACCAAAACAAAACACTACATATTTCATTGAAAGACAAAGTGTTAAGTTAGGCTACTGCGCACGCTGTCAATAGCCACGTTCATCATCGGGACCCAGCCACGGGTCTATATATTGATTAAACCATCCATCACTTAAACTCTACAAGACATTATTTCTAATTAAAAAGTAAGTCATAAATTGTGCGCTTTATTGCCAGGCCGGGGCTGTAAATAAAATCCAAGGGAGGGCGGAAACAGATTGCGGGGCCCCTGTCCACGGTTTAGAGCCACCATAAAAAGGACAGACGGGGGTGATGGCACCGTTGGGATCGTCTTCCCCGTGCACAGACAGACATCAGGGAGGTGGCTCCGTGTCCTACCAGGTAAACACATGCAAATCAATAATTTCTCTGGTTGCGTCTTTATATGACAGCCGCTCCCGCTCCCCACACACCCCCCCCCCCCTTCAGAAGGGGCTAAGCAGCGGGTCATGCATATGGAGAACAAATATGTAAATGAAATTTGCCACAAAACCACTCGGGAATATGCGAGAGAGGAACAGCAAGTCCGTAGCACTTGAAAATGATGTATAATCATAAAAGGTCAGGGAAGTGTAGGAAAGCGCTCCATCACGCAAACTGGGTTGGCTTGGGGTAAAGGCTGGCAGTGACAACCAGCTCCTCTTAACCATCTGCTTCTCCATTTTATCTCCGCTAAACAACAGTCTGCTGCCAGATATGGCAGGATGAAGGACATTGGTTAATGATGGTGGTTGATAAAGAGGCCATTAGTACTAGTACACCCACCATACGCCAGAGCCAAAGCTGTGACGTTTGGAACAGGCGAACACAGAGCACACACACACTCTGGCAGTCATATATAGCAGAGGACACTTCACATTTGACAACTTCTGATTACCTCAGCGTGTATGCGGTCTGGAAGGCGGTGAAGTCCCCTGACAGCTGGCCGAGGCAAAGTGATGGTTACTTTTTGACGGGCACAGAGAGATGTTTGATTTCACAGGTGCTCACGCCAAAGGCAGGGAGGAAATTGAGGGAATTGAGGGGGGGGGGAGAGGGGGATGAGGAAAAAGGCATGACACGGGCTCTGAAGCCTCAACTGCCAACAAAAGAAAGCGTGTGCAAATCATTATTTATCCGTCTCGCTTTCACTCTCCTGGGCTTTTTTCTTTATGTCGTTTTTTCCCCCCTGCCAGAATTGGAGTATAGCTCTGACCACACAAGAGTCTCCTGACTAGGGCTGTGTTCTGAAAATTGGTAAGACAATCTATAAGGATATCTATTATTGTGAGATCTGCTCGGATCGTCAACATAAAATCAATATTCAGATTTTTTTTTTTAAACGGGTTGTGAACTACAACCTCCGCTCCTTTAGATGATGGAGTACGGCCAGTCACCTTACATTGTTGTTTTTTGAATATCATTTCAATGAACTAGTTTTGACTCAATTGGTCCGCTTAATTAACATCAATATAATATAATGTGATAATGTGTATCAAGACCTCCCATATCGTACACAGCGCCAAATGTATTTCTGCTCTGTTTTGACATTTTCAGTGAACTATGTGGAATGTATCGGAATATGCATTGTATTGCAATATAAAGTGATATACCATCAGATTTGCAATATGCATGGCATTGCAATGTATCATGATACAGTATATTGTATCGTAACCCATGTTTTGTGATGCTTATAGTATAGTGGTGTCCTTGCCAATACCCAGTGCTACTGGGACTTGATCATGAAGAAGACACTTGGGGGAATCATATTTGGTAACCTGATAGCCAGACAGGTGCCCTAGCCAAAGCAATGGGAAGTGGCCTTGGTCTTGGTGAAAGATAAAAAGAGAGAACTAACTCCTCCGGAGGGGGGAAAGAAAGCAAGAACTAATGAGTGAGCTAAAAAGGACAAGATGGAGTGATCCTCTATAAAAAGACCGGCAGTAATCTCTTCCCTCTCCTCCCTCAACTCTCCCTTTAATGTCCTAAGAGATCTTGGCTCCCTCCGTAAAGCCGGCTGCCTCCCGCACATCAAACAGAGCTGATTAGAGCAGCACACCTAGCACGAGCCGGGGCTTTGGACAAGGTGTGGCTCTCCGGTTCAAGGGAAACTTCTTGTGTTACACAAACTAAAAGAGAAGAAGAAAGCTTCTTCAAGTCAGCAGCCATCTCTCTGGACCAAACCCATTTTGAACATCGCAAAGACTGACTTCAGTCTCCACTTACCATATCTCTTACCCGATGCCTTGGAGCTACAATAAAAATCAGTGTCTCTCAAATGAGGGGGCCCTTGCTTCTTTCTTCTGTCATGTCGGATGAGATCAACGGGAGTCCCAGAGGTGCGGCGACTCTTGAATCTAGTTGGGATGTCATCAATGGATCGTCCCTGTTCCTTTTTCATTTGCATAAATGGTCATGGTGGGGAGCTGATAGGTGGGGGGGGGGGCTGCCGGGCGGTTCCAGAAAGACCAAGTGAAAAACTCAAGGAAAGAAGAATCTGGCAGAAAATGATGGAGAGGGACCTGTAGGCTTGCTGTGCGAGTTGGCTGTCAAGGGTGTTGTTTTATTAAGACACTCCACATGTCAGGGCGGGCGGACAGGCAGGCGCATGGCAAGACATCTGCCCTTACATCCCCAGTAACTCCTTCTCCTATACCGAAATAGCCCCATCCAAATTTACCCTTGTTTCGCACTGGCAAGACTTGGAGGGCACACCGTTGTCAAAGGGAGACTCCAGCAATCAAGACAAGTGGAACGTTCACCTGCACAGCCCTCTGGGGACTGAGGAGGTGGGCGGTGACATGCAATTACAATGTGGGTTTTGTGTGTGTGTGTGTGGGGGGAGGGGGGGTACATATCAGCTTGGGAGGCAGGAAAACTACAAGTAGTTAAAAAAAGAAGTGCATTTTTCCTGAAGTCAGTCCACTCGACCGATGCTTAAAGAATAGCTCAACAGTTTTTTGTTATCGTCCACAAACTCTTATACCTGCTTGTTAAAGTATGAAGCCAACATTCCCTTAGCATTGCTCTGTTTAAAGCTAACAAGCCTGTTTCTCTACCAGCAATTCTCTCTTGGGTGGGTTGGGTCTTTGTGCAGTTTGCCAAGCAGCAGCGCTCTTTTAACTTTTAAATTAACTGCACCGACTGAGCCTATTGATTTTTACAGGTGTGTAAATGTGTGATTGTTATCCCTTCATGAGTTACACAGTTTGCACGTTTAAAAAAAAATGCATGGATGCGTTTCAGCAACACAGCTGACAGAGAAACATTGCTTTTCTGATGATAATGCAGTTCAAGGGAGAGATGTAGGGTCACCAAAGACATGAATATTGCATTGGAGGGGGTAGATAAAGGGCTGGACACGCACAGTGTTCCAGCAACACTGCACCTTGGACATTTGCTGTGTGTACAGTACACCCACCACACATGTGCTGATTAAGCGCGAACACCACTCACGAGGATAAATATATCTCCTAAAGAACTCAACAACGCTGTGAATAATTAAGGTTACAGCTGCCTTAAGTTGAGAATAAAACAAGAGCCAGTACTAAAGGGAATAAAAGTACTAATGTGGCATACTGTAGTGTGAACCTAACTTTAAAATATGCAAAAAGAGGCAGCCTGCAGCCGCCATGGCCTGAATAACACTACTCCTAAATGATTCCAAGAACACATCAATTTTATGCAAGTACATTTTTGTAGGTTAAACACAACAAAACCTAATATACATCCTTCAAGAGCAGTTTGGGAGCATGTAAGGGAAGGCAGAGTTCTCAGATGACCCCCCCCCACACACCCCCTCGGTTGGGACAAAGTGACCACTCTAATGTCTGAGCTAATGCATTTCCAGCAGGTTGCTGTTGTCAAGACAACACCAATTTGCACGGAGGATCAACACATTTGCCATTAGCAGTCGCGCACTGCATGGAGCAATGTGTGTGCCTCTTAAATAATTCAGTCATTTAGAGGGTTTGGATGCCCTGCCCCTGTATCCTTGGTCCAGGTTGCGTTTTGGCACTGGCCATGGTTGCCCTGAGTAACAGGACCAGTAAACAAAGACGTGCTAAGTCAACTATCTCTGGAGAGGATTCAAATCAAAGAACACTGCTGACATCCAAACGAAAAGGATTTCACTCCCTCACTTTCCATTCAAATGACCTGTTTTGCATCAGTCGGAGAAGTCCGGGCAGGATCCCACTATGAAAACAAACAGCAAGGGCTTTAAGATAACAGAGTCAAAACTTGGCCAGGGATAATGTCATCACAGTCCATTATGGTCAAGCTAACTTGAATGGCTGATGCTATGGGTAACCATGTCGGGTATGCAAAGCATTGCAAGAGACTGCGGAGGTTCATGTCCTCCAAGTAGTTCTGGAGTTGAACTGGTTTCCAGGTTTTCAACATTAAAGCCAGACAATGCAGTTAAACGTATTAATGTGTTAAACGTACTGATATCGTCGTGAAACTTTGACAGTTCATTACTTAAATTAAATCAATATTTTTTTTGCATACATTTTTTTTTCAAGTCTTAAAATGCATTTTTGTCATGTTTTTAAGAACAACATGTATCTTACATCAGACAATTAGCAACATACGTATGAACAAATCCTTCTGAGAAAATGTCCGTTAAAGATGCTTGTAAACGAGAAAGATACAGACGCAAACAAGATTTAGCCAAAGGAACACTTAAATGTACATTGTGGACCTGATTTATAATAGAATGAAAGAAGATATATTAGGGAAGCAAAATAGCCATAAAATGATTCATGAAAAAAAAAAAACTCTTTATGCCTAACCCTTATTATCTGTGTGGACTCATTACAACATGTGTCAATCAATCTGGATTTGTGCCTCTTTAAGCTAAAATTTAAAAAAAAAGGTTTCCCTGAGGTATCTGAGACGTAATCCAAAGTGACCACAAATTAGGCAAAATAAGCTTCACCAAATGAAGGCTGTTAAGTCCCCCAGTCGGGGTGCATTAGGACATTTATCATCAAAGTGATCTCTGGCGTTTTAATCCTTTAGACATCTTTCAGCCCTAATGCAGTGTCTGATTCCTGAGAAAGCGCCGGCACACGCTTCACACAGCTTGACACCTGGAAGGCAAAAGCAGCGGGTTTCTGGACAAGTCGTATGAAATGTATCCCCTATACACAGAAAATAAAAGACACCAAAGCAGTTTACGTCTGTGCAAGATTCACGCTTCATATCCCAAAAGAAAAAAGACCCGAGCCAGCACTACTTTCCCCAACCACCCGCTGCTCTCAATGTTATTCAAATGACAGCGCTACTCTAGTTTCACCTTGCAACTTGATGCGACCATGTCTTCCCTTACGTCAGCATCATTGACTGTACCTTCAGTCTTTGTGTTGTCAAGATATGCAAGCGAACAGGGCAAAATGCATTCGTAATATGGAATTATCCCACAACGTGTGTGTGTGTTTACTTTGCCGGGGAATTGGAGCTCAAATGTAGCTCCACCAATTATTCTGCTGTGAAATCTCACATCCCATCAAACTCTAGTGAAACAAATAGTCATACGGAGGATATGACCCCCCCGAGGGCCGCATCGGAAAGCTGATGTGACACATTCTCCCCACAACAGCAGTGCCGCCCATTTTTTTATGCCTTGATTCTTGTTGAATACGATGTCGTAAAATAACATAAAAACATCAACGGGGGGGGGGGGGGGGGGGGGGGGAGGGGGGTGCTGAAAAAGCAATGTAAACAATGTACAAACGAGAGAAAAAAAAACACAACAAGCATGCACTACTGCCGCGAGGTAGTGGTTAGCCGTAAAGGGAAAGGAGGGGCAGCTGCTCAAGCTGGATGGAAAGCAGTTAGATGGATGTACCTTGGGAATGTTTAAGGGTGTGTGTGTGTGTGTGTGTGTGTGTGTGTGTGTGTGTGTGTGTGTGTGTGTGTGTGTGTGTTGGAGAGAGAGAGTGAGAGAGAAGAGGAGGAGAGTCAGCAGGCAAACCTATCATCCACAGAGCCCACCAGTAAACTACAGAGGGCAAACAATCTCCCTAATTGAATTCAATCCACAGGCTCACCGCGGGAGGCATCCAGGCTGGTGGGCTCCATCAAGAATGGAGAGAGGATTGGTGGAGGTGGAGTGTGCGTATCGACAGGACAAGGAGGTTAGGGGCTTTAACCGGCATGACAAGTGAGCAGGGAAAAAAAGGCACTATAAGGAGTTCGGGGGAGACGTTGCTGTAACAGAAGTCAGCCTTGGAGTGTTGCAGAGGGGGCCGGCAGAAAAACAGGGTTTTCACCCGTATAGCAGAGCTTACTTAACAAATTAATATTTGTTCAATTGTATGCTAAATGTAAGATCGTCATTGCTTTAGTTTGCCGTCAGACATCAGTTTATTTTTGCACTTTCTTTCAAGTGTAATGTTTTACTGCGCTAACTCCCGTAGTTCTGAGTAGAGTAGATAGTAGCAGGGGATTTTTTGTTAGGTGTGTGTATGCTGTAGCCTGGTGCTACCAGACCATTGTACTTCATTTCATTTGGACAGAAGGTCTGGAAGTGCTGTAATTGGCAAACGTTCACTCACTTGAAGGCGGGTGTCTGTTGAAGTTTAAAACTATTGGATCTGCCCAGTGCCACTCTGGATTAGCCAACCAATCGCATAACGTTTGGTCGTCACGTGTGTCATGAGCCGGCTTTTGACGGTGCGTTCCAGTTGAACTGGAAACTCGGAAATTTCCGACTTCACTACATATTGTGGTCTATGGATCTACCGGTACCTGGCAACAGTAACTTGTTAGAGCCTAAAGTTTAGTTATTTGGATGAGAAAGGTTTTAGGCGTCCATACTTTCCCGAGCAGATGCACTGGAACACAGACAGGTCGGAACTCGGAACTACCAAGTCGGAAATCTCCTTCTTCCGAGTATAAAGGAACGCAGCATTCAACTGAAACTGGAGCGCGACTTCAACGTCATCGTTCTCAGCCACTCGCTCTGTTCGCTGATTGGATAGGCAGAAATCTCCCTGAGCAGAATCCCACTAATACGCCCCGTCCCCAGACTGACTACTGAAGGGAAAATGAAATTTGTCCGGAAGTAGGTAGGCGGGTGGAGCCAGGCTATGTATGCTGTATATGTAGTGCAAAACTGTTTTTCTATTGGTCCCCTGTCTGAAACAGTACAAGGTTGACTTCTGATACAGAAACACCCCACCTAATCTCATTATAGTGACTGACATCTCCATAAGGTAACAGAATAACTTTGCCTAAGCACCTCATACTGCCCCACTTCAATACTACTACAGAACTATCCCTTAAGGAATACTTCACCCATACGGAAGCAGCATTCTATCATTATAAAATCGCTATTATGATAGAATGAATTAGGTTTTTCTTCCCTTAGTCTTCCCTCAGTCTTCCCTTGGCCCAGCTGTATTGTTACTTTTGTGATGTCACACTAGTAAACTATAGGGTAGACGGTGAGACCAAAAAACACTCTTTCTGCCTTTTCTCAGGCTAGCATGAACCAATTTCTAAAATGTCTGCACATGTATACTACATAGGATCTCAGAGTTCAATACACCTTCATATTTCCACTGGTGAAGTAGGTCTTTATGGTGTTGGTGGATGGTGCGGTGAAGGGGTGAAGGGGTGTTATGCTAGGAGCTAAGAGACTCAAGGCAAAGAGACATGGGAGCCAGCTGCGCCTTTGCATGATTACACAGAAAACATCATTTGCATCCGGGAGTGAAACCCAAACAATCTCGGTTGATGAGAAAAAAACGGAATTCTTCAATGTATAGTCTTTACCAGTGATGTCACCACAGATTTGAATATGAAGATAGGCGCATTTCATGAAAATATGGTAATGGTGGTGGTGTGTGTGTGTGTGTGTGTGTGTGTGTGTGTGTGTGTGTGTGTGTGTGTGTGTGTGTGTGTGTGTGTGTGTGTGTGTGTGTGTGTGTGTGTGTGTGTGTGTGTGTGTGTGTGTGTGTGTGTGTGTGTGTGTGTGTGTGTGTGTGTGTGTGTGTGTGTGGGGTTGAAAAAATGACAATACCTTGTTGTGTGTGACTGGGAAGTGTGACTGTAGAGTGTTGTCCTCAGAAATCCTGTGTATCACATTCCAGATAGTAAAACCATGTTCGGCCCTGTGAGGGGGAAAAACACAGAGAGACAGAGGCAATGTAAGGAGATAGAATGGGATGCAGAAAAACACTTCATTCTTCCCCCCCCAAAAAAAATACAGTAGGTGTCATGGGACATAATTAAAAAAAAGTCCAGGCAAGGGGGAACTTTAAAAATGTCTGCCAACTTGACTTAAAGTCACCGCTAACAGGAGCCGGAGGAAAATCCAGGACATAATGCAGGATCGACACGGAAAGAAACACAGTGAAAAAACATAAAAAATAATTATTTTCCAATGCCACACGAGTGTTAGTTTGTCATAATGGCTCCTCACACAAACTGCACATCAGACCCTACTTCTGGGTCGGCGATCATTAAGTGGCATCTTCATAAATTTTTCAGCTGTTGTCTGGTCTCCCAACACACGGGTGATAGGAGGCGGAATTGCCGCTGTACCGAGTGCTATTCAGGTCACATCAGCTTTTAATGGCTGATTTATTATGGTCCAACAGGGGGCTTGGTGATGGGGCTACCAGGACAAAGAGCCTGTTTTAAACTGCATTACCACTCGGCAGTAAATATCCTCATACAACATTAGCATTTTGATGACTGCCTCTCCCCCCGTCACCTTTTTTGCGCTTTTGCCACTTCGCCTTTGTATCAATCCATCTTTTGTGTGGTGCCACAGTCACTCGTCATGTTTAATAAAAACCTTTGCAGGGCTAAATACCAATGCACGCAGGTGAAGTGGTGGCATTTAATTATGGCTGTATTTATGAGATAAAGAAACTGTTACATGAAAGTAAATTCAAAATGTGTTTTCAATGAAAAGTGAAAGAATGTTTGGGAAACATGTCAGGCTATTTGACTTTTAATCTTCTCTTATTGTGATGCAAACTTTTTTATTTAAATATGATTTTTTTTAATTAAATCTCAACTGCATTCATTAAAAAGTGATGAAAAGGAAAGCTGGTGTAATTGAGGTGTCTACAGCAGGTAAAGGTCCGGAATAGAGTGATGGGAAATAGTGTGTTTATTATGCAAATGAGTCAGATATTGGATTCATATTTCTACCATAACCAATTTGGGTTGTCCGTCATATGTCAACATATCTTGTAATAGTACTGGCACAAGCTTTAAAAGTCATTAACAAAAGCAGAGAAAAACAACATTTTCAGTGTATGAGATCACAAGGTTACCTGAGTTCATTTGAGACACTGCAGGTAAATAGGTTCAAATGTATAACTTACAGATATCACCATGCAACGTCCAGTTGATTACTTACATTAAAACAATAAGATGATATTTTGCATTCACAGTATTGAAAAAAACTAATGTTGAGATAATTAAAGATGGTTGTATAAGAGAAATATTACAGACTCAAACGTACCAGGTTTAGTCAAATAAACACCTAAATGTTCATTGTGCACCTTTGATTTATTATAGTATGGAGTAGACAAGTAAAGGAAGCAAAACTGACAAATAGACTAGTGCTTGAAAATACAGTACTATGTCAAATGTCAACGAGTGCTGGGGACGCGCCATATCAAATCTGCTCTACATTGTGTCTGAATACATTTGAGACATTGGTGAAGAAGGCAGACGCCATAAGTCCCTCAAGCCAAACAGTTAAAGCTACTTCGGTCAACACAAGCATATGCCGGCCGTTTAGCAGGCCTGGAAGTGTTTGGAGAGGAACACACAATCCTAACATATTGCCAACACGCAAACTGTTGCACAAAAGGACTGGCCCAGATGAATGATGATTATGACATGAATCATGATAATTGATATGTTAGGCTATATTATAAACTGTTGGACGACGGTCCCGCGTTGTTGCGTTCAATAATCTATCTATCCATCCATCCAGCCATCCATCTATCTATCTATCCATGCATCTATCTATAAAGCAATAAACGTATGTCTGTCTGTGGCTCGCATATCTCTCTGACTTTTAGGCAGATCGGCCTGAGCTTCCAGATATGGCTTGCTCATGGTGTGCATCCTTGATTGTGAAGTTTAGATTACATCCCTTAGATCATTGGCCGACTCGCTCTACCACCTGAGCCACAGTCGCCCCATTTCAAAACCAGCTCTCTAATAATCCTATGTATAAAAAGTATACTGGCAGTGGTTGAGAACTGAAGCTCCCCGTACATCTTCAAAGGGGGTTTTCAGACCAGAGACATGTACAGCGTGTAGTTTCCAGAAGAATGTTCATTCCATATGCGATTGTATTGAAGTACGACCCAACATGACCTGATGTTAGATAACGGTTTATTAATGCTAGGTAGGCCTGGTTAATAATACTACACAATATATAGCTTGCATTTGGGCTGAATGTGTTTAGAAATGTACATCATTGAGTTTTTATTTCTGAGCAATATTGCAATATATTATTCAACTAGTGGCCTGTTTTTGAGAAATACATAGTATCAAATAAGGCAGATTGCAGCCAGGGTAACCACAATCTTGTCTTGTTGTCTTGCGTGAATGAAACAACAAATATCTACAGTAAAAAACAATGTATCCAGTCACTTGGCGAAAGGTCAGAATTGACATTTACACTTATCTTTGATAGAAAAACTGACATATTTAGCTCACATTTCGTAAGCTTGGAAAACGTTTTTCATGTCAAGGAGAGGCTCGCTTGGATACCAGTCAACAAGAAGACCAGACTGACATTGAGATTTTAGGGGTTTTACATCATCTTATTGACTTTTTTCACTGACTTCTCAAGGATTACAGAGAGCAGAATGTGATGTGAGAGAGTGCTGTTGGAATGCTAAGCAAGCCAGTCTGGATGACTCCATATCTCTAAGAAAAAGACCCCCCCCCCATTGCAGAAATGCACCGAAAAAACCAAGAGGATGTATGAATGTAGCAGTGTCATGACTTTAAAGGTGCACTCTGTAACTTTGGATGTGTCAGAGAAGTGAACATTTTCTAACGTATATTCTCCTGAACTGAATAAACAAACTTACCTCATAGAAAAATGTGACCCCTGGAACACTGTTTGAAGTTAGAAAAGCTACCTGACAAGTTAGTTCCACTGTTCAAGTGTACAGCAGCAGGGCCCACAGTTTGGTTCACAAACATATTCTAGTCTTACATTTGGTTCCAGGTTCCTCAAAATAAGCTATGATGATAGAATTATTCAACACTAAGAATTCCATGCAGAGAAAGAATGTTTTGTATGCTAACTGCAGGCTCTGCCAATGTAAACAAAGCCTCCCTACGCTGAAGCTGCACAGTGCACCTGTAACACACACAAGGCAAATTGTTAATTGTTGGGCCTTCGCCTCATTACACTACTACTGTAATTTTCAGTTGCCAAAATGAGTGTATTTTTTTTTTATATATTGAAAAGTAACGAAACACTGGCTGCCTGTCATGCTTTGACTGCCGTGAACTTACACCGAAATTTGATTTCACACCCCATAAGTGATCCACTGTGGATCACCGTCGACTGTGGTCAAAGAGTGCAAGGAATTGTCCATATTTTCTGAGCACGCCCATTGGCAATATGGGTATACTGTACGTAGCAATGCTTTCTCTGCCTTGAAAGATGAAGAGTTTAATAATGTTCATTAAAAAAAACAAAAGATAGCAAGCATTGAAACAAGGTAAAAATGGGTTTACAACAATCTGCTCTGTAGTGCGGAATCAAAGCCGACTAGTACATTGCCTTCAAAGCACAAAATATAAATGAAAAGGGCCTTCCCTGTTTCAATTAGCTAAACACAGTCTCTTGTTGATGGTGTTTGAATGCATCAAAGATGGTGGAGCTGGAGCATTGTTGACTTTGTTTCAACTCGTGTACATATTTATATAAATAGAGATTAAAAAAAAACACTTGAATAAGTAAAATGCGTTTTAATCCGAACAAGCAATTACAAAGGAAAACAAAAGCATACAACCTTATGAATTACCTACACGTAAGGTAATATGTTTTTCTATCGACAAATTAGAGCAAGCAATCATCTACATCAACTAAACCTTCCATAATCATTCTTAGCACTATTCTGAAGGTTATGACAGAAGGCTTTTTTTACATGTTGGTAACTGTTCTCAAAACGATGCTGAATCTGCATTATTAAGACCTGTACATAGCATGTTGTCTCATGTTTTTAAATGAAAAAAAAAGTCTGTATCCAAAATATATTCCTTAAAAAACATTGGACTCCATAAATATGTTGTTAAATTTAAACACAAATGTTAACTCTGGCTTTATCCAACATCCAGATCTATTGGAAGTAATCAACATGTTTCATGCGCCCTTAGCTCAGTTGGTTGGGCGTCCCCCCCCCCCCAGGCCGGGCCCAGCAGCGGACCCGGGTTCGATTCCCGCCCGCGGTCGTACTCGGCATGTCACTCCCCTCTCTGCCCCATTTCACCTCTGTCTCTACACTATCAATACAGCATAAAAAAGACAAAAAATATCTTAAAGAGGACCTATTATACTACTTTTCTGGTCTTAATTTCTTGTTTTACACTGCTATAGAGCAACCTGACACGAATCACATCACAAAAAACTATGTAGATTTTCGGGAAGCTCTTTCTCTTATTTTGGCGATCCAGCACGTCCTGTCAACACTTGAGTGTGTGTGCTTCGGCAATCTCCGCTCCCTCCGCCTGTCATCGGCCATCTCCGCTCCCCTCCCCCCCCCCCCCCCTCCTGCAAACCCCACTCCGTTGTGATTGGTTACCTTCCTTCCGGAACACTTTCAGTGGCGGGAAGCGCGAGCATGGACCTATAAGGGCGCGAGGCAGACGCGAACAGGGAAGTGACAGCATTACCATACATGGAAACATCCGTGTGGTGACTTCACAAAGTTACATGCGACGTCACAAAGTTACGGAAGGGTAGACCGCTTTGAACACGTGACTTCTCGACTGGCTAGAATAGTGTCTAGTGCTCTGCACAGACACCCCAGACGGTCAGCAGGGAATACGTCAAAATGCATGTAAATCGACTATTTGATAATTTAGTATGGTTAAGCATGACTATGAATCATCATAACAACGTTTATAGGTCATAAAAGTCAAAAAGCATCATAGGTCCGCTTTAAAAAAAGCTAACTATGATGCATACAAGACCAAACCCAGTACAGAAAATCCTCAATTCTACACTCTACTCTACATTTTGTATGTGGATTGACTGCACTCCCCGTCTGCCACTCTACAGTCTGTATTGGCTTGCTGCCGTTGGTTACCTCCCGCCTGGGGCCCCATGCTGTTCCAAGGCAGACAAACCAACATGATGAATAGTGCAGGGCCATGGATCGGACCAGCTGAGAGGAGAACAGGGCCAGGACTAAGAATACTCTTCCCGCCGCCAGGCAAACAAGCTGCATAGCGTAGTTTGAGGGCATTCTTGAAAAATATATTAGCCGCCGATAGCAACACCGTCCACCATGCTTTATCATTGTGTGTGTCAAGAGGAATGTGAGACAAAAGAAACATATGAGAATGCAAAGGCCCCACTGCATGACTGATCCAAGTCGACAGTGTGTGTTGGTGTGTGTCTCTATAAAAGCATTTACCGAAGCACAGCAAACCATGGCCCCCCCCGTCCGAAAAGCTCATCAAAGAGTGGCTTATTTTATCAGCCAAGTGGAAAATGTGCAGAGAAAAGAGAGAGGGGAGAGGCAATAGTGGGGAAGTCAGCGAGAGTAACTAAGCCATTGTGCCCATGGCTGACCCCAAACACCCGCGTGGTACAGTAGTCCCGTTCACTCACAACAAAAGGCCCTTTAAACCGGCGGAGCAGGGGCTTTAAATTAAAATGACCCTGTGGTTGTGACACTGTAAATGACAAGTCACAGCCCCCCTCTCTCTCTCTCTCGTATGTGCAAAGGCAAAAGGAGATATGGGCTAATGAACAAGAAACCTATTGAAAACGCCGGCATCTATCAAGTAGGGTCAAGCCTCGAGTGCCCTACATACTGCCACGCCAAGCGAGCAATACAGTATGTACTGCACACTTGACGTTCCACGACTCGCAGCCCATTTCATAAGATTACACAGACTACTCTTTCAAATGAGCCGCTCTCACAAGAGACAGAAATAACCCAGGCTTCATAAAGATTTACCTCGCTCCCTCAGGTTGGACTGCATATTCTAACTATAACGTGCCGTGACTTTCAGCAAATGTAACTATTACACCTCTGAGCTCTGTGAGAATGAGTCTGCATATATTAACCGGCTTAAAACTCCCAGCAAACGCTCAGAGGAGGGTAAAGGCAAAGAAGAACAATTGCTCACTGCGTCCAAAGCGTGAAATGCAAACAAAGGCCTCCCCCCTCATGAAATGTAAATTGAACAAATTGCATTGCGCTGCTATTATCATCCAGGTAATCATAGCCAGTCCCACATACTCATGCTTGTTCAGAAAAGGGAGGGAAAGCTTATACCAACTCAAGTCAATGGGCAGCATTTATAATGCATGGGCCTCATCCCCCAACCCCAAGGGTCACATTAAATGCAGGGAAGCTGATAACAATTGACTGAGCTTGCTGCCAAACTGCAAGGAAATTATGTATACTTACTTCCTCACTCTCTGGTCTCACTCTAGTTATCTGCTCCTTCACTATCTCAGTATGCCCTTTGTATTGTGTTCTATCGCTTTTTTTTCTCATGTTTCTTCTCCCTATCTGTATGTTATCCCTCCCTATTAAATGTCTCTCTCCCACACTGTGTTGGCATACCAATGAGAAAGGTGATGGGGCACGTACAACAGCCACCACTGCGGTACGTCCCTTATGCACTGGCTCTAGTTGGCCTTAATTGGAAAGGTAGGAACCTTGGGATTTGAGTCTGTATAGGTTACTATGGTTGCGTTCCAATCCCCCATACTCCCCGTGCTACTTTGTAGGGTAGAAAAATATTTAGGATGTTCCCAATTCATGTGGTCAGATGCAGCATGCTTCAAAATAGCCCGGGTGCCCTACTACATCCGGCCGTAACTTTTAGTTTGGAAATAATTTAGCATGTTTTGTGGATTACCCACAATCCACTGCGCAGCATATTTTACATCACATAGTACAAGGTTCTGAGTGAAAACAACCAGCAACATGACACAAACATGAAAGGCATTTTCAAGGTATGTATATTTACGATCAAATAAATAAGTAAAAGTGTTTCCCAATTGTATGCATGCCTACTGCATGCTAACTGCATACTAACTGCATACTTTTTATGATCAGTTGTTGCAGTATGTAGAATAGAAAAAAGAAAGAGTATGAGATTTGGAACGTATGGTATGTGCGCTATGTGTTTGTGTTCTTGAGTTTGTCCACACACAAGAGAGAGGTGCTGAATAAACAACAAGCCTTCAGAATAATGCATTCAGCTAAAGTGGTACAGGGCCGCTCCGCTTTAAACTTTATTTCTTGCATCTATGCAAGCTCATGCGTTTGAATATTGATCACGCCTTTGTAGTCCCGGGGTTTTAGATTGCTTCTTGAGCCAAAATGAATTCTCCTGTTATCACAATGATCTCACCTACAATCCCAGCCCACAAACCATTTCTTTAAAGAAAAAAAAAAAGGCTAAGACGGCGCCCAATACTAAAATGCATGAAATATATCGTCAAAAAAATAAGCTGTCAAAATGCCATACAATTCACGTGGAAATGTCTCCTGGGACTAGGGGAAGAGTTTACCTTAGCATGGGGGAATATCATTATCATAATCACACTTGTCTTTTATTTGGAATACATACATATTCTCGACACGATGACCAACCTTGCAGGAGCGACATAAAAGTCAATAGAGGGGAAAATTGTACGGGTGACACTTGTGGGACTTGACACCGTAGGTCCTTCACCAAAAGGTGCACGTTGTTCGCATATACAATCAGCCCGTTTAGCATTTTATTCAGTGATGGTAGCGCCGCCCGCGTTTGTCGTTGTGCGAAAAGGGCTGGGCCACAGATAGACGCTAAGAGAGTTGGAGAGGATGTACGAGTGCTCGCAAGTCATAAAAAAGGGGATTACTGTATGTACAATGACAAATAATTGTTTTAAACATTCAAATCAATCAATAATAATAGAAATGGCTGCCAT
>NC_137227.1:2538019-2630519 GCF_949987685.1 Ammodytes marinus
GCACTAAAGTGTAGAATGAGTCTCTGCTCAAACCAAAAAAAGTAATTGAATCGAGGATGAATATAGACAGGCCGGGGTGAGAGTCGAAGAGAAATACGTCCATGAATTTGATGCTCCTCGAGAGAGAGAATGCTTTCAGGAAGTATACATGCAGGGAAAGACAAGCCTGCTCCAAAAGCATAAGAAACCATATTGATACAGATGCCAAAAAAGGACAAGATTTGTGAAATAATCTTGAAATTCTAAAAAGCCTCTGGAAACCTGTTCTTAAAATGGTCCATTTCAAAAGATAGTTACCTCGCTTTTACAAAAATCTGAAAGAAAATACATTTTCATAAATGCCCAGCTGGTTAGAAATACTTTGTGTAATAAGAACCAGAGCATAGCCCGCCTCATCTAAGCGGACATCTCTTTTACAGTTTATCAAACGTAAACGACAAGATCTTTATCTTGGATTGATAAATATGCCTAACTCCTTTCAGATGCTTACTGTCATGCAACCAACTCTCCAAATGACATAGTAAAAAGGATTTTGTGTATGTGGGTGTACATGGGCTTAAAAGCTATGTGGTCTGTCTTGATGCCTTTGATGGTGAGGCAAGAAGCCTTGGTTTGCGAACCCCAACCTCATTCATGTCTTGGCCAATACGAATTCCTCCGCTATATCCAGTTCCACAACAAATCCACCATCAGCCAGATAACCTTAACCTACATACGCTGTCGCCATATACTACACAGCAGAGGTCTCTGCAAGCAGCGACCCCTGAATCCCAGGGCTATCTGCACACTAAATCACATTTGTAGAGCCATATTAAACACGTAGCCCTGAGGAGAGTAGAAAAAGCTCAGCAAAGAATGATAGGCATCTTTCGATCACTGAATGCACTGCACTGCATTATTCCATGCTAGTGGCAGACGCGATAGCATGTGGCAATTGACCTGCTTTAATGTTCCAGTATTGGCAGAGGAATCGTGTTCAGTTATTTTTTGTGCACAGTGAGAGATAAGGGCCATGGTCTCATCAGGTCAACACCTGCAATAAGCACATTCTGACTGAACTGAACAGATTGGAAGATAAACAGTGGCTTGGTGTGTTCATGCATATGATTACGAGAGAGGGCTGCGAAGAAAATAAGAGGAATGAAACGCTTGGATGATATCTTATGATATATTTTCTGGAGAAGGTATATGGATAACCTTTCACACTCAGAGCACCCGAGAAAAAACCCCAAAATCGTACGTCAACGGACTATCACGACGAGAAAGGTTCCATGTAGTCGTCTGAACAGGGATGTGACTGCTATGCAAGAGGGAAGAAAGGGTGAGGTTTTGGTGGGAGAAGGTACCAAAAACAATCATAATGCTCAACTGAATGGAGGGAGCTGGATACAATCGGGAGCCTCTATCTAGATCCAAAATATATCTAGGAATTATTTTCATATTAGACGATTGACAATTTACATCAACTTTCAAAGTGAGGAAGCCTTTATGGAGCAAGGGTGAAAGCCATAAAGCCATACACATGACCATGATAAAAAAACAGTACTGGTCCTGTATGACGTTCTTGTTTCACAGATGGGTTGGTTTAATTTCACACAGGGTTGCTTTGTGTTAAGTATGTTTATCAGTTTGCACTAGTTTTTGCCATGTCATTTGAGTTGGTGAAATGGAGAAATGGCAACTAAAATTGGCATCAGTCCCTAGAGCAGTTAGTAACGATCCCTCTGACCTCCTTGCCCTTTACCTGCTATGGTTTGGTATGTTGTTTTTCGAAAGATCCCCCGGGAATCAGGTTGGGGGGGGGAGGGAGTCAAATTTTATTTTAAACTGTGCATAATAATTCATTCCAGCCATCCAGTGGAGGTAACAGTATAGCGGGGGTAACCGACTGGCACATTTCTCCACACAAGCCTCAGAAGCTATCTATGGTGACAGTTAGTATATTTATAGTTCTGTTACAGTACCTGGGGTCACGCATAGGTTGAGAATGAGTTTTTAGAATGAGCTTTTGGGGGGGGAAGGGGGGCGGGGTCATGAGATTGGTTCGGCATATTCTGCATGACTTTAAAATTGCATATGAGTAATGGGTACGATAACAAACATGCGGCGGTTGCACGGTTAACAGATACAAGGAGACAGATGGCTGCCCGAGTGGGGTTTCTTATGCATGACGAATCGTCGCATCTGCTGGTGTGACTGTGCAAAGGAAAGGCACAAGGTACGGAGAAAGTTCTCAAGAACATGGGAGGAAAGCGTCATCGCCAAACAAGAAAAAAACATCGCCAGGCTTTACTCCAGTTTCCAAAGCCACTGATATTGTAATAGTCCAGAGTCATCCGCAGAAGAAGAGTCAACCGGGCAAAGAATTCTGCGGGGGGTCCTTAGGGCAATCAAGATGACAGTCACCCCTCCTAATACCCAGGTGAGGTGACATTCTGCCAAAATAAAAAGGCTTACGATTACTGGAAACAGCACCTGAAATGGGCAACAAATCCTTGGGGGGGTGGAGGGTGGGGGGGAGCTGTAGAAAGTGCTGAAAGGTCCCATCAATGACCCCCTTGCCACACCTTGTCATCCAAGTTATAAAAAATCCACACCAAAGGTTAGCCAAAGGTTTGTCAAATGTCATAACAGATCAAAAGAAAAACCATCTGAACTCTTATCACGGTAAAGTGCTTGTGTGGCCTCTTTCCAGACCTGCCCCAAGGTTTCCTTTTCAATGCAATGGCATTTCCTAACAAGATGAGAAGGATGGTTTTGAAGTACATACTCTCATTGTATTAAAAAAAAGAAAAGCGGGGCCATGTATGGAGCCCCCCCCCCCCTCCCCTTCCCCTTGTTTCCCTGCAGTTCAATGATAGGAAAGGTTACAATTGTCTCTCTCCCTCTCTCCATTGAGCGTCCACAGATGCAGAGAGAGAGAGAGAAAATCGATGCAGAGAAAAGCACTTCATTCCTGCTCAATTTCATCCAGTACTGGCAGTATAATTAAAAGTGGCCCCTCTTCAGACTTTTCCAATCCAGGTTTTTTTCTCGTCAGCTCTATGGGGTGCCTGCTCAAAGGCATCCACGCTAAATACAGGGGCAAAGGGATTGTTTTTCTTGGGACTGTTACGGTTACATCATACACTGTATATGCGGGATGTTCATTGAATGGAGTGTTGGGGTATTGATAACTACTCTGCGGCAGTTCACTGGATGAGCGTGCACTGTTTGCGAGGATAGATGATCTACCAGCAGCAGACAACCAACCCAATAGAGGAAGAAGTGATGAGGGAACTTACTTGGAAATTCAGAGGGTACATGTTCAAGCACTCTAGCCAATATTTTTCATAACATTACCCTTTTCACCTGCAGGGTCTCAACTTAATTGGATATTTCAGGGGACATGTTTAATTATTGTACTGTCATGATTAGAGATATCCCCCTTAGGGATTGGATCGAACACTGCAAAATCGCAACTGCAGCAATGGGCCCAGAAAACATAGAAAATCAACACAAAGAGTGTAAATCAGTTACACACGCTCTTTACTGAAAACAAGCCAGCCTCCTGCACGGTTAACACCAACGGGAGACAAGACAGAAATGAGTAAATTACCTGTGTGTATCGAATGGCAGCATCCAAGCTGGCTGGAGCAATTATTTCTGCTCGGCTGCAATAGTAAAAGGTCTCTCCAGCTGTGCATGACACAAAGCTGGCTTAGCCAGGCTTACTTCTGACCCAAAACATAAACACGATTACAGGAGGCTAACCTTTTCACTTTCACAGCTCTCACCAGCGACAATAGAAACTACTTCTAAATGGACTTTTTGGTCCACGAGACGACATAGGCAATAGGGATGTCTTTCTACCGTTTCCCAATGTACCTCTCTGGGTGAGACTGAACTGAAAAGCAAACGGTGGAACAAAGCATTCCTTGTTTATTCTAAATCAATAGCGGGCTGTTCATTAGTAGGTACTGTACGGCACACGGAATTAACAGAAAAAGGACAAAACAATGCATTAAGAAAGACAAGTGGCAGGCCCCCTGTGTAATGAAACTGGATTACAGATAACCAGTTAACTCCAAGGCATTCCACTGATGTCTTCCAGCGCAATAACTACACCTGCATTATTAATCATTATAGGCAGAAATTCCATAAACGGGGGGGAGGGGGGGGGGTTGACCTCCAATGACCCAGAGTGAGCTATTGTCCGGTGGCATGCTGCAATTTCCTACTTTTTTTCCCTGTGTGCTGCTGCTGCTCTGTAGCTATTTGCTTGCACGTCAGCCTGACTTTTAGCTCCATTTATAATGTATGAGAGGGTAAAAGGGGTCCACCAGAAGATTATAAAAGCTTAACATTATTGATGAGATTAATCTAGTTATCAATCTTTGCATGCATACAGTAGTGAACCAATTATAGTGTGGCAGTCGGTGAACACATAACATTTATATCCCTCTGACTTAACAGTATGTCGGAAAGCCTTCAAAAAGGAAAACATTAATTGGAAGCGGAATTATTTTCGGCATCATCCATACATACAATGTCCATCATGTGTATGTCATGTGCACTAGCAAGGTGCTGAAGTGGGCCAACTGCAACTATCACTGTAGTCTCAAGATATCACTTGGAAGGGGCGGGTGTGGATGTCAGTTGCCTGGAGAGAGGACGATCTGACATCTCGACTCCCACTCTGTCGTTCTGTTTTGCCCGATGATGTATGGATGTTATATGGCACCGCTCACCCAGCAGAACCAGTCAATAATACCGTGCCGAGGAATGCGATAGCCAGACAATGGGAGACTGTGACCCTTGTTAAGGAATGACAACACTCCATAAGGGGGAGGGGGGGAATCAAAGTGGGAGTGGGGGGGGGGGGGTTTCATTTTATTTACTATCACATTGTCGGCAAGCCCATGGTGGCTTTTGAAAAGATTAAACATTCCTGAAATATCTTTACAAATGCTGAAGAGAGAAAAAAAAGCGCTAGATTTCAGGTCCATCTGTTGCTAGGATTTGGAGCTAGCTGGGTTTGTTGACAACAGACAGATTTATTCATATGATCACAACATTAAATCTAACTTTGTTGGGGAGACTAAACAATGAATGTTCTGGACTTTAAAGAGAAATAGTGATATCTCTTGTATGTATTTCCATCACTGTGCTTTAACGCAAAACACTAATAGGAACTGAAAAAAAAATGTTTGAAGATGTAATCATAAAAACAAACACAATGTCATTTTTAAAAGTAGTATCAGCTTCCAAAGAACACATTAAAACTAAAATGTAAAAACTAAAAATCACATCTATAGTCAATAACGATATACCTTCTAGCAGCCAGTTGAGCCTGTGCGATCATAGTACCTGATTTGAGTTTATCTTTGTCCCTCTTGGCTTTTACTCTACACCATATTTCTGCTTGAATCATTAGACAAGAATCTATTTTTTTTTAAAGTGCAGTGCGCAGTGAGGACTGTTAGCACCTCAAGGTGTTTTTACCATTAACTTAAGGTAGAGCCCAGAACAACAGCTGAAATGTTCAGTCGACCGTATGGAAAAGCTGGATCCAGCCCTTGAACTGAGGTGAGGCCTGTGCGTGGGCAGACGAGGAAAAGGGATGCCCCCCCCCCCCCAGTTTTCTAACTCCTCACCCGCAGGGGCTGTGTTCCTGCCTGCCTGCCTGTAAGTTAGCCAGCGCCGCTATCTGCTGCTTATTATTTAGCTGAATGAGCTGGAGCGAGACTCATGGGGGCTCGCTTCTGACATAATGACTGATTACAGTCTTGTGGCTCCCCTCGAAGCAAAACCCCCACAGTTGCCACCATAGCGCCATGGTGGCTAAGCATCACAGGCAAGACCAATGTGAGAGTGGATAGCTAGGTAGAGGGGGGGGGGGGGGGGGGGGGTGTGTGTGACAGCGTAACTGCTACCCCAGTGCCCCAGCTGTCAGGGCTGACAGAGACGACTGGTGGACACATGGGTCGTCAACCTACTTGTCATCAGGCACCTTGTTAACAACTGCCTCTGCTAACTAAAAAACGGCTCAAATGGGATTAACAGACAGTTTCACCTCTAAACCGCAAGCAATGTGACTAAATAATGATACATGTAGTTTAATTTGCCCTTGAGTAAGTAAGAACAACATGTGTGACTGCTCTTCCTTGTAGAAATGCAACTAACACATACTAACATATATACAGTAGTCATCAAAGCTATAGTGCGTAACTTCTGTGGATTGGGAATTCTGAGTCATTACAACAACATGGTTTGCGCATCTACATGATGTAAGCCTTCGGTGATCACGCATGAATTTTATACACCTTCTGCTGTATGTCCAGGTTTTTTCTTAGCAGTAAATTCAACAACTTAAAACATTTTGTGTGTGCTTCTTGGGATTTTTCTGAGCTCCTGCACCAGTGTCAGGGGTTGAAACCAATTTGTAAACGCTGCCATACTGAGAAATACAGAAATATTTTTGCGGAGAATAACGCATATAGACATTAAGCCCATATATAGACATTAAGCCCCATAAATACATTAAGCCCATTAGATGTCATACATGTGACATGAACCATTCCACAATGCACAGCCAGGCTTATAAAACACACCATTCATACTTACTTATGAATGTTGTACACAAAAGGCATGCAGGTGTGACAGCAGTCTCAAAAGCAACACATAACAGACTGTGTCGATAGATAGCGTTTTAAAACAACAAGAGAAAGTCAGCCTGTCAGCACTTTTCAAACGCCAGCTTTCTTCGCAGTCAATTAAGTTCAAGGTGAGACAAAAATGTGTTGTCATTTAAAGCGTTTTGCTCCACTGGGGCGGTGCATCAAATTCAGTCATCTCCATGGCAGGAGGTGACAAAGGGCTGGCAGGGAAGATTATATTTGCCAGTACAGTATATATACACAGTTCTGCTGTTATACCACCCAGAGATACAGTGGGATATATAGGCTAGGTGTACAAAGCTCCACAGATTTAGAATGCAATGTTCGCCCCACTGCCACACTCTTAAATCCAATCCTATGCTATCGATTAGCTAAATCAATGTGGTATAAGTCACAAGCAACAGAGGGAGATGATGAAATGCAGCAATACATTTTGAATTCACAAGTGGAATCAGGTTTCCGAATGATGAACCTAACAAATACAACCCCCCCCCCCTCGCCCCCCAGTTTAAAGCATGAGAAATATGCCTTCCTTTTTCTTCGAGAATCCTTCTTCTTTTTTTTGAATAAAGATAGGATTATGAAGCCTTTCATTGTGGAGCGAGCTTCCCCACCTGTGTGAAAACATACTTTAATTATCCGCCGCTTGTACCCTCTGTGAATCTTATCAAGCATGAATGTGGAAAATGTATTCTAATTTGAAAAACATTCAGCAGGATTTTGTAATCAACATTCCTGCAAGGCTCTCATGGCTTTGGGTTTCTTTAATACAAGATGTTCTGAAGTGGAAGGCTGCCTGAAAGCATGGGAGAATTAATCACAATGTTGTAACATAATTATCTATCAAAACATAGTATTAAGACTATTAAACTGTATAGGCTCTTCTGTGTGCAATTGAGGATGTGGAGCTACTACATAGATAGAGCATGGATGAATGACTGAATAAACATACAGAGTGAAGAGACTGTTAATATTTTTTTTTGTTCGAAAGACAATCAAATGAAAAAACACAGGAATGCATAGAGTCTACACAGAGACACAACATGTCAACGAAGAGATGTCAAACAACTACAAACACACACATGACTATGTCAACATCTACAATGACCAATCAGGGCTTGTCTTCAACTAACGGAGGGAAAGTGAAGAGGGCCAGGTCTGACTGGAGGCTAGATTGACGACTACATGAACCAATACATACATACATGACTTCAAAGACACAAAACAACGAATAGGCTACACAATTGCTGGTTTGTTCAGCACAACAAATGTATTTGGTTGACCATGTGGCATTTGTGTTGTTTTCTTCAGCTTTAAAAAAGGTGCTACCAGGAACTTTTAAACCATTGTTACACATATTTTTTTTTTCATTGCCTTTGTCATAGGTACACTCACCTAGGAGCAACAGCTGGCATAGTAAAAACACTACCACTTTTTGTCCAAAGGGGGTGCAAGAATGAACACAAACTGAAAGTTTCTCGGAGCACCTTTAAAAGTGCAATGTTTGATAACTGGTGTTACGATTGGGGGTTGCAAAGAGGCCATTAGCAAATGAACACCTTATATTTGCTAAAACAGCAGCCGGTAGACAAGGAAGCTATCTTCATTTCTCTTTGCTGCTCCAATTAGTGGTCAGATCAGGAGGTCCTGATGGTTTAGCAAGGCGTTAATACTAGCTGTTCCTCTCCATTCATTTGTATGCGGCTGCAGGTGCACTACCTTATTATGTATTCAGGCCCAAACCTGCCTCCCAAACAGGCCATAAATTAACTCCTTTTAGAGCTGCGGGTCTCGGAGAAGCATTGCATCTTTGTTTGAATCCTCCTCACTGGTGCAAAGTTCACAAGGATTTAAAGAGGAAAAAGAAAAACTTGGGACAAAAGGACGGGGACATCAATATTGATGAAAAAACTTGATGTCATACCGTAAAATGCATAGACAAATGTATCCGATTTTACTGAGTAGTAAAGGGGGTTGATGTAGTGCGGCACCGTAAGGCTTTGTCAGTTTGATGGCTTCTGGGTACCTTTTAACACCACCAGCAGGGTCGTAAGAGTGGCTTGGATTACTTTAAATGCTAGGTTGACATTTTTTGGGTCCATATCTGCACTCCAGCCGAAGAATGTATCCTTTTCACTCGTAAGCATTCATGTTCTCTAAAGCCAGTCCAGACTTAAAGTACTTGGGGGCTATAAGGTTAACAATGTTATACTGCACCTCAAATAGCTGGATTTTTTTTTTAATACAGATATAACGGCTAAGAACATCAGTGTTGATTTCTACCAAGCCACTGGCCAGAAAACACCGCAGTGCTCTTATAAAGAATAATTGTGGCAATACATAGATAGCGTCTCCATTCCCATTAATAGAAAATTAATGCATATCTGCATCTGCAAGAGCTAGTTAATGCTTACCACTTTCCACTTGGCATGCAGTCTTTGCATCTCTGCCCGCAGAAGTTGTTGAGTGTTAAAATGGGCCTGCTAATTGTTTTGACCCCCCCTGAGGGATGACTTACACAACTACGTGGAGAATTCATTCGGAAGGGGTTGGCTTGTATACAATAAAAAAAATACAGTTTAAACATTTACATTTTTTTTTAAAGAACCATGTTACTGGTCTTGGAAACCTTGACACTTTGGCTTGACTATGCACCAGCCCTGTAGGCCTATATGAAAATGTAATGAATACATTCAAATTGACGCACACTTGGTGCAATTCAAAATGCAAGTGAAGGCTTAGTTTTCTGTGAATGTAACAGTAAAGAAAAACAGCATTGTAGCACCAATTCATTTCATGCTCATGCAATGTCCATGTCTCCTGTTTCTACACTAAGTCTTTGCTTCACAACATGTTTTCCTTTTCATTTATATAGAAATATCTGGGTTCGTCTCTGGAACTCTCTATTTAGTAGATCTTTCAAAATCCCTCTTGTATTTCCATGGTGTTGCTGGGCTGTTGTAAAACACACTCAAATCCTTCCAGGAAAAAGCTGTGCTCCAAACCCTGTTGACCTTTGTAACGTTACTGTACGTTTCAATACATGCTGTTTCTCTATCAATAATATTCTATTTAAAAAGAAGGCATTTGTCAGTGTCACCGACCCTGTTTTCTTTGGCTTTTTTAAAATGCTCCAAAACAGCGGGGTCACGCTATACAGAATGGAGAAAGTAATTGTACCACCAGCTGAAGTCTACATTGCAACCGTACCCCCCCTCCCCCCCCCATTTCCTGCAGGGAGGGTGGTGAAAGCTTCTGTCCAAAAAGAACCTGTGTGCCCAAGGTCTTTAGGAGACAAGACAGCTATAGGGATGAGCGCTGTACACACCCCCAGGACCTTTCCTCGGCAGTGCACTTTCGATTTTTTGTACTTTAGCTTTTTCTTCTTTTGTGACATTCCTGCCCTGATAGAGGACTCCAGCACACTAACCTGTCTCACTCTCCTAACAGCATGATAACTCTGCTCTTTGGGACCTTTGAAAAAACCATGGGGTTTGATAGGAGAATGAGTGGGTGAGATTTGGCCCATGGGACTGTGAATACAACAAAATATGTGGTATATTCATTTCCCAGACGTATAGTTGTGTAAAGAGACCAAACATGTATGAATATAGAACTTGTATATGGACCGGAGCAGCTGAAACTCATGTTTTTTTAACCAATAGTTACGCTGGAGACAAAGCCACATATTATCTAAAAAACAGGTGGGAAAAATATGCCAACAAATATAAAGCATAAGTGATTATGATTTATTATGTTAAAAACAAATGTGTCCACAGACACAAAAGCCAAACAATATACACAGCCTCGGAAAAAATTAAGAGACCAGTCTGGATTTTTCTTCAATCTTTGTCTCTACATTACTTATTGAAAATGCTCTAAATGACAGTATTTTTTATGTGAATTTGGTAGAAATGTTGTCAGTAGGTTATGAAATAAAACCAAAATGTTCATTCTACTCAAACATATGCCTATAAATAGTAAAACAAGACAATGTACATTTGGAGAGTGGACTCTTAATTTTTTCCACAGCTGTATATAAAGCAATAAAGCATCATCCCCACACAAGACGTGTATGTGATGTTTAACATGTCAGCATCTAGCCACGGGGATAAACAATGAATTTGACGGTAAAAAAATAGGTTTGAAAATCCATTTCAGAAAGCTCAGCTCATCTTCTGTAGTGTCCTCATTCTGTAACTTAAAAAGACCTCATGCGCTGCTGCCAATGATTAGTCAAAAAATTGTCTAATCTTCCGAGAAATAGCGATGCCATGAGCACAAAGTGATTTAACACAACGTTTGTTTCCGTGTAAGTGATCTATTATTGTCAGAAAGCCCCGCCTTAAGTTAACACAGTTGACCCACTCTGAGCCCCGAAAAAAGTTACAATGTTGGGTAATAAATAACTATGAAGTAGAGCGTAAACAGTGCATGAGAGTGGTTCTGCAAGTTTGCTTTCCACAGTCCCGGACAAAAGTCTTGTCACTTATCCATTGTGTAGAAACAACAGCTTATAACCTGACTTTTAATTAATCCATTGGTTTTAGAAATGGCTCATATGAAAGCTTAAACCCTCCCAAATTATGTTTAATAAACTAAAATAAATTTGCTTCACTGAAGAAATATAGATCATTTAATGAACACAGAAAGGTCAGATTTTGGCAGGACAAAAGTGTAAGTAACAGAGAGTAATGTGAAAATTTAACAAATAATTTACTTCAAATACAAAAATATGTTGCATGACATCAGTGAATTAATAAGTAGTTTTGCTTTGAGATCCATATTTAATATCTTGTATGACTTCCATGAGCTTGAAGGGCTGCATCCATTCGGTTCAACAATCATTCATACAATTTATTGATGAAGTCATCAGGAATAGCAAAGAAAGCAGTCTTACATGCCTCCCAGAGTTCATCAAGATTCTTTGGTTTGGTCTTCCATGCTTTCACATTACTCTCTGTGGGCGACAAGACTTTTGTCTTGCCAAAATCTGACCTGTCTGTGTTCATTAAATGATCAATATTTCTTCAGTGAAGCAAATTTATTTTGGTATATTAAACATCATTTGGGAGGGTTTTAGCTTTCATATCAGAATTTTTTAAAAACCAATGGATTAATTAAAAGTCAGGTTATAAGCTGTTGTTTCTACAAAATGGATAAGTGACAAGACTTTTGTCCGGGACTGTAGTAGTTCAAAATTAGCATAAGAAGGTGATGGCACATTGTTAAGATTGATGACAGATCTCCACTGTCCCCCAGTGTGAGTTCACAAGTTAAAAGGTCACATAATGCTAATTTGAGGTTCACAATTGTAATGTGGGTTTCGAGAATCTGTTTTAGTGTCCACAAAACCCTTTATATTGGATTTAATATATAAGTGCCATTGCTGAATCTCCTCTGTTCAGCCTATGTCTGAAACGCTCCGTTTTAGAGCCCGTCTCTTTAAGACCTTCCAAAAAGCACCAAATATACTCTCACATTTACATTTGAGAGGCTGGGGGAGCAGTACATTTTGGACATTTTGGCAAAACAAACATTACAAACCTTGAATGGATTTAAAAAAATATTTGTCAAGTAATTTTGTCTCAAAAGACTAATTATCGAGTAATCGTTTCAGTTCTTCACGAAACAAATGCTGATGACAGGCTGATAGAGGGATTGGTAGCCGTGGAGACACCATCAGTTTTACTGCAATCTCAACCCATTTCCTACAAGCTGACTATAATTCCTAACTGCCGTACCAAAATAAGGGTTTGATTTTTACGACAGATTCTCCCGTCCGTATACCTCTACTGCAATATTTTTTCCCAACGCTAAATAAACGCTAAATAAATAATCCCCCCCCTCATTAATGCTAAACTCTACATTGCAAATGCAATACAAAAAGTTCATATCTTGCTAATCCACACACAGCCTGTGATCCGGAGCAAGATGACAGTACATTCATTGCGAATAAAATATGAATCCGACAAGTATGTACTGTACACTGCCACACATGACCTTGGGCATAATTATATTCAGTTGTAGAGCGCCATGCGGTTTCACAGGCAAACAAAGCCGTCAGATGAAGACAGAAATGGGTTTTCATTCACTGCAGATTCTGCTGTACTGCATTTCAAGGTAGGGTCAGTCAGTATTCAGGCATCGCCGTTAACACTGCTTTTAACTTGATTTGCCTAGGACAGGGTTTGGTGTGGACAACATTTAAGTGTCTGCCTTCATACCTTCAATTTGTAGCACAAAAGATGTTGACAATATAGGCCACGTGTGTGTGTATGTGTGTGTATGTGTGTGTGTGTGTGTATTTTCTTTGCAAACGGCATTTTCCTTGAGGAATGGTTATCCAAATTGATTTGCCACTAAGAGCCCTCACCGTACATGACAGGGAGCCATGAAAGCTGAACCCCATGCACCATAAGCTAACTTAATGAAGGAAATACGAGAGAGCTCCATGTCTCCCAATTCGTAGCGCAACGACAAATTGGATTCCTTCCTGGTCGTGTGTCCAAAAAAAGAAAGAGAAAAAAAATCTAATCAAATCAATTGGGGACTGCCGATGGAAGTAAATTATCTCAAGGACAGTTACATCAAGGCAACATTGCAGAGAGTGGGGTCTATGTAAACAGTCAAATGAAGAAAGAGCATACCATCCCTCCCAATGAGGGCCACAAATGAACCCATACTACATACTACAATACAGCGGGAAGAAAAGTGGGCCAGGCCAAAGTGTTGGGACAAAACATACGATGGAATGAGTCACTCGACAGCACAAAAGACGGCCCGAATAACTCTCGCATGAGGCGTCTAATAAATCCAGCCAAGTGTATTTAAAAAGGGGGAAAGGGTGCTGAACATTGTTTGGTGAAACTTGGTGCTGAAAGACTTAACTGTCATAATATTGAGACTAACACACAGTGAGTATTTGTAATACTGTGTGAACTGTGCCAGTTTTGCTCATTCCGATGTGTATATCTTCCACCTGCCGTTATCTCAATGCGTTTTTCCCTTACCCACAATTCAATGGATATGTGTATAGCACAGTGAGTCACATTCCTTCCTACAATGGAAAAGAGCACAACAGCTTCAATTACAGTAAGTAGTAAGGGGGCAAAGAAGAATCATTTTTTTCATTCACCCTCTCATAAAGGCATCGCACACCAGATGCTAGGTTTAAACGCTGTTGTGTTAAATATAACCGAGATCATATTCCACAAGGTGCGTTTAGCTTTAATCAGAATGGATGAGACGCGTGGAAGCAAAAGCACAGGTTGACATGACAGTTTAGTCAGAAGGCATCAAATGTCCCCTTGAGTGAAAGACAAGGTTTCTACTGCTGTTAGAGGAAATTGCGGTGTGTGTGTGTGTGTGTGTGTGTGTGTGTGTGTGTGTGTGTGTGTGTGTGTGTGTGTCATCTGCTTGAGGACACTCATACCAATGCAGATTACATGACAGATGGTATATATACTGCAGTCCTGTAAACGGAAATGAATGCACTTCTCTAAACTAAAGGATGCAAGCATAATAATGTTAATGAACGGTATAGCAGCATATCTGCATTCCATGAAGCCTCAAACTCTGATGACAAAAAACTACTCAAGAACATAGATCACCTACAATGATACATGGGCTTGACTTATATAGCACTTTTTAGCCGATTTTCTCAGCCCCAAAGCGCTTTTACATTTCTTACCACATTCACCTACACCTTGTGTGCACATTATCTGTTTTATTATCCAGGGTAGGACTCAACAGAAAAAAAAGCTTTTTGGCCATATTCCATCCCCAGAATTGGAACATTTGGGGAGGCATCCTTCAAAACTTCAGCTGGGATTGGAAGCGATGGGGCTCAGTTACCTTTCTCACTTTGATTGTGATGCTGAAAGACAGCGTGCCGTCTTCACATCAAAGCACAGTGGCCCGCCCCTCAACCCCGCACCCCTCAACCCAGTCACCATATGTTCCTATACACTTGAATTAAGTAGTGATATCAGTTTAAGAAGTGTTTATGTATTTAAATTGCAATGGATCTCTACCCCCCAAAACAAATAACAAGCTAGTTAAAAAAGCAAATAAATTAAAATGATTCAACTAACTTAAGGAAGGCTAACTAAGTCAAATAGCCTATGTATGGACATGTTACATTGCCTACTACACCAATAGCCCTTCATATTCTATTCTTAACACAAATGCAAACCTTTCATGAAAAATGCAAGATGCCTCACTCACACCACCACCGCTGCATCTGCCCTTTATACACTCTGGTTCATTTTGAACAACAAGCTGCAACACAGGCCTGCCTGGCTGGCTGCATTGGCACAATTCTTCATCCAAGCACCTTAGACAGACACACAATTTGTGCTTCACAGTATGCTCCTTTTTAGCTGTAGCACACACGCACAGACACACACACACAGAGACAGGCTGCAAATTCAATTTAAATTGCAAAGACAAACTCACCAAAAATGAGACATTGCCAACAATAAACAAATTTTAAAAAACGGACAGAACGGACTAATTAGTCTGGGAAATTGCTATATTCATATTGGCTATCAATACGTTTATCAGCTCCGATTACACCTGAACGCATCGATAGTCCCACGTTTAAAGTAATTAAGAGTGGAGTGTGCATGACATTTCAGTAGCACGTACATGCATGGACCCACTCGTCCCCTCTGAGCTGAGTCTGCAGATAATGTGTGGATATGTGTGCACAAACAGCAAGGGACTTATAGCCTACCGTACGTGCGCATTTCGTGCAGGGAAGAAAAAGTCACTTACCGCGGATTTAGTCAAAAGCTGGTATGTAGGAGGAGGTATATAGCCTATATCTCGCGTTCTTCCATTCAAAGTAAGCGATAGATGTATCTCTGAAGAGCGTCTTTCTGGTACCGTGTCCTTACGCACCGTGTGAGGAAATTGACTTCGAGGGAGGCAAGCAGAGCGGACTCCAAACGATTGCCTCTTGTCGCACCCGTTCAATATCCTCGTTTAAAAAGGAAATACAAATGAATTCGCCTTGGTTTTAAATCAGACTGTGCGTCCACGATCCAGATATTGTATCCACGATATGGCAACGTCCCCTTTTACATCCCTTTATGGCACGAGGCGTCCAACATCACGTCCCAATTGAAGCTGGAAAAAGGATAGGCATGCAGTCGCGCATACAAACACGAAATCAATTTAAAAAATAAGAGTATCCAGAAGATATTGCTATAGCCTTGTGTTTTGGTGGTAGGGGGGGGTTATCTTGTGAGGAACCCTACCCCAAAAGAGTCAAAGTTGTTTGGGTCCAAAAACTGCGCTCCTCGCTCGCTCTCTCTTTCTCTATGCGACTATAACAAACCAATTGTGCGCACTGGCTGGGAGTAATTCTGTATGGTGTGGAGCGACCGGACTGGTGGTGTTTGGAGAGCCAGTGAGGAAAAGGTGAGAGGCAACACTCGGATGTGGATTGCCGCTCTCGCCGTATACTCGGGCTCCACCTAGCAGCAAGCACGAGATGACATGCTGCAAAAACCATAAGCCTAGTCGTCCCAACTCTACTATAGAGTACTGTCGCCTTCACCTTGCCCGGGCTGGCATGGAAGGAAGGAAGGAAGGAAATCTATGTTATACTGTATTACATTCTATATTTGCGCACGGCTGTAACTGCAATATATGCCAATTCCACTCTCTCTCTCTCTCTCTCTCTCTCTCTCTCTCTCTCTCTCTCTCTCTCTCTCTCTCTCTCTCTCTCTCTCTCTCTCTGGGGCTTAACTTGCTTGAAAGTTTTAAAACAATGTTGCCTAAGCAAGGCATCAACATACAATACGTCCAAACATTCAGACATTACACAATACACACGATATATTCAATATTCATTCAAATTGAATTAAATTCAAACAATGTACACAACAATGTTGCCATGCAAAGCATCAAATACAGACGATACACAATATGAGCGATATATACATCATGAACATTATATTAGTTATATACAGTGTGTGTGTGTGTGTGTGTGTGTGTGTGTGTGTGTGTGTGTGTGTGTGTGTGTGTGTGTGTGTGTGTGTGTGTGTGTGTGTGTGTGTGTGTGTGTGTGTGTGTGTGCGCGCGCGCGCCTCAATCACTCACTGTCCCTCAGGTTGTGTCATGTTAATACATACTGATAAAGATGTGCATTTGGTAGCCTACTAAAGAGCTGAACTTGTTCAAATACATTTTTCTTGTATCATTTAATTGCGATTTAGTGCATCTCTGTCTCAACCTTTCCTGTCGAACAGTGACCACATTTTCAGTTTTATTTCATTATTATCATTATTTAATTTTAATTCCCTCTCTCTCTCTCTCTCTCTCTCTCTCTCTCTCTCTCTCTCTCTCTCTCTCTCTCTCTCTCTCTCTCTCTCTCTCTCTCTCTCATTGGGCTTTACTTGCTTGAAACTTTTTAAAAACAATGTTGAAGCAAAGCAAAGCATCAAAATACAATAAGTCCAAATATTCAGACAGTACACATACATCTCTCTCTCTCTCTCTCGCTCTCTCTCTCTCTCTCTCTCTCTCTCTCTCTCTCTCTCTCTGTCTCTCTCTCTCTCTCTCTCCCTCTGTGTCTCTCTCTCCTGCCCATCAACAGTTCAATCAAGGAAACGTAGACTGGAGACTATTGTTGCTGATAAAAAATGCTTAACAAGTAGTTATTTTTAATCATTATTTTTTAACAGTATGTCCTCAAAGAAAGGTTGTTCATATTTCTTTCCAACTCATCTCCCATTAGTCCGGCTATTTCTAGTCTGACTGCATCTTCAGCTGGCACTGCAGGTGCATTTGGTAACATTTAAACCTATAGATAGTATCATAAAACGTTGCCAATTGATTACAGACAATTACTTTTTTAATGTTTGAATAGACATGCACATTTGGAAACATTGAACTAATTATGCGTAAAGTATTTTATTTTCATTTGTCAGACTTAAAAAAAAAGACGAAGAAAAAAAAATAAGTGGCTTCGCATAAACGTTAACCCCAAAGTATAACAGACATTGTCATGATCTGTATGTTCTTGTCTTGTTTTGGTGGTGTCCATGTGTTTCCTGTTTTATTTTGGTATGTCTGTCTTGTTTCTCCCCATGTCCTGTCAGGTTTCCCTCCTGTGTGATTACTGGCCCCGCCCTAATGTGTTCCACCTGTTCCTCGTTGCCTACCCTGTCTTGTATTTATGTCCTTGTGTTTCATTGGTCCTTGTCTGAGCATTATGGTTGTTGTTGAGTCGCGTCCTCTGTGTTACTTGTGTTTTCTGGATCCTCTGTACTCCTTGCCTTTTTGCCTGTTGGCCTTTTTTGTAATTTTTGAGGAGATTAAATTATCACTTGACTTTAACGGTCTGCATTTGGGTCCTACTTGCCTGCCTGCCCACCAGCTATCTTCAGAAAATCAAAATACACAGACAAGCCAGCTGCTGCTCTCCAGCTGCACCCAACCTCTCACTCAAACCTATCTAGCCTCGTGCATCATTTTGATCCTCCCAATTACAATCAAACAATAACAAGTAATCATCCAATCAATCACCTGCAGGGCTCCACTAATGAGCGGGAGCCAACACACTCACAGGCCTGGGTAAAAGTGCACTTGTTTTTTTTGTGCGCTTGTTTTCTCTCCGAGAAACACCTTGAACTCACGAACCGCCGCTTTCGCGTATGAAAATGATGCATCATTATCCCCCCACCCACCCCCCCACTATGCAAATGGGTTTTTCCAGGTATGGCATGCACTCACCGCAAAGCTGCCTGCCATTACACTAACATAAAACCAGGTAGCTTCAAGGCCTATTCCTTAAGTGCTGTGCAATATGCTACCCCGCCATCTCCACTGCATTAAATAAATACGGGAGATTTCGAAATACAAGTGTGTCCACATGAGCAGCAAACAATACAGGAAAATACAACAACCCTGTACGATGTCAACACACTAATAGAACTGTATCAGATTCACATGGTCTTCTGTTGAAGTAATCCGTACAACACAGTGTGCATCCTTGAAAGTATAAAACAGCTTTGTAAGTCTTTCTACTGAAATGGTAAAAGCAGTTCAAAAACATGGTAATGGAGGCCAGTTAGACCCTACGAAATAGTTTGGTTGGCATAATAAAAAGGCAGAGAAGCATGAAAGCAATAGAAAACATCTCTAAACTGCATGAATAATAGAGCAGTTCCCTTTTGGAAAATTGAAAAAATAAAAAAAGTGAACTTCCAAGTCCAAAACAAACTATAAGGAATGGAGAACTATTTCAAATTCCAATACCTGTCATTATAAGGAACGTTTGTAAAAAAGTTGGTATAGCGGAATAAGCTCCGACCCAACAATAGCTTAATGAGAATTCAGCTAACCGCGAGCAATGCGACTTGTCAGATTTTATGCTCATAGAATGTCCCCATCAGCGGCATTTAAACCACCTTTTATTCTTTTATTGCCAGTCCACCATTTTACTGTAATTGGATCAGGGCACGGATTTGTTCCTTAACTCCGTTGCTGTAAGGGGGATTTCTGCATGCCCACTTCTGAACTGAAATGTCCTCTAGACATAGATAACGTCGCTGCCGTCAGCGGGAGAGAAAAAAACCCCTCTCTCAGTTCAAACATAAAGCCTCCTTCCAGGAATTCAAAGAATTATATTCATTTTCAGATTGCCTCTTCCAAACTGCAAAAATTAAAACTGTGTGAGGTCATATTCAACACCCACACAAGCAAATACACACACATAAAACACACACACACACACACACACACACACACACACACACACACACACACACACACACACACACACACACACACACAAGCATTCTTCATGATACAAAAACATCAAAACATCATTAAAATCCAATCTATATAAATAAAAAAGAAGCTATGATGCCTGTTTGGTTAGAGTAGACTAAACCAGGGAACAGAGCATTTCAATGCTTTTCTTGGGTTGGAGTCCAGGCTGATTTAGTACTTTAAAACCTGCCACAATCAATATTTGTATAGTCTGTTGATCACATGAACACTAAAATAAATGCACAATTAAATAGGTTTCTCTTAAAGACAAACCCACGGATGATTTTCGCCCGACTGTCCTGTTGCTGTCAGCTCCACCGAGCTTTATCATCTCGCAGCTCGTTCATTGATCGGATTGTCTGGCACACCACTGTATTGTTTTTTGGTTCCCTCGCACAGCTCCAATCAGCATTCAGCTTCTTTAACAGCAGCAGCAAGCAGGCAGAACCAACTATCCTCTACCTGCACAGCACCGATTGGCCCAACAGGCACAGCTAGCAGCTAGCTATGTGGCTAGAAAACAAGTATCTGCTGGATGTACTGGCAACTGTATGCAAACAGGTTTACCATATCGACTTAAAGGTGGAGTCAGTGATTCTTGAACGCTTGTTTGCAAATTCACTTTTTTGCCTAAAATCAGTTAATATCTCCTCACAATTTGCTACGTGTCCGTGCTGTGTGTGCACTAAAACAAATCTGGTGTTAATATACAGCCTAGGCTCTGTAACTGGTATCTAAACACACGGTATGTAAACCAAGTGGGCCCACCATAGCTAGCAACATGCCCGTTTAACGAGCCTAGGCTGTGTATTGACACCCACATTTTTTCCAGCGTGTATACAGTATGTACAGGAAGCGGATTATGAGGATACATTCACTAATTTTGACAAAGTGATTTTGACAACAAGCATTCTCCGGACTCCACCTTTAAAAAGGCCACACAACTCCACAATTGCACCTTTAAAAAATCAAATGTTTGTTTACACAATATTCTGATGTCAAAGATCATGAATAAAATACATTCAATCATAAAATCTAGACCAAGCTGAAAATAGTAAGCTGTTTTTTTGCTTATTTTTGTAAATTGTTTTCAAGTGTGCCACACGGTAAACACTATAACATGTTAATTAATTGAAATATGCAGAGGGAAAATGTGACAAACATGCTTTCCGAGCCAAGCCATTTGTTTTACGACAGACTCATCCCGAAGCCTATTTTCCTTGTAAACGCCACAACATTTCACTTGAATGGCGATATGTGCATTTATGTGTGTAACATTGCTAATGCTAAATTTCCAGCTGCTGACACTGGATCTGCTAAATTACAGAGAGTTAAGCACCTGAGACGCCGTCATAACCCAACGCCGTAAAGTGATGCACGGCGCCATAAAACCTCTGTACAGCCACGCGCCATGCTGTTGTAAAGGAAAGCCCCCTGCCAAAAATATGTGTATGCTGTTCAGGAAAATTAAAGCTTATGGGGACAGTTGTTGTTGTTGCAAAGTAAATCCAATAATGTAGCAGCCATTTTCCCTGTTTAGCCATGCTAGCAAAGCCTGAGAATGATCTCCTCCTACAGTGCTGACACTTACGTATGCAGCCGTGCTTATAGTGCTTCTACAACTAAATAGTCCTCAGCTGTATGGATGTGCACTTGGCTCAGGGAAGTGGGCTGTTTAAGTGCTGGTGAAAGTAGGGACTTAAAGTGAGAGGCTTATCATATAGGGGACATAGCCGCAAACGAGAAGGTGGCACATGTTGGAACCAAGACATTGCTAAACAACAGGTGCTTCAAATGAAACAACAAAAATGGCATGTCATTGCCTTTCAAAATGACACACAAGAGCATTTTCTAAAAATCCATTTCCCATTCCAATTTGATGGCATTGTCTAAAGCTGTCACAGTTGACTGTCTGTATGATGCGAATAACCTTTCTGACATGCCCCTGTATGGTTGGCTTAGTTTTTCTAATACGAATGAAAACCATTCAGTTAAAGTGAGGCAATATTAACCTTTTGAAATCTAATAAATAAAGGCTAAATAGTATGCTATAACACAGCGGTTTTCAAACTGTGGGGCGCGCCCCCCTTGGGGGGCGCGGGGTTATGGCAGGGGGGGCGCGGATGAATATGTAAAAAAAAAGAAAAACTAAAAAAAAAAAAAAAAAAAGTTTTTTTTTTTTTTTTTAGTTTTTCTTTTTTATACTAAGATCACGGCATAGCTGGACACAAGTTCTTCTGCTTCGTTCCTCTCACTGCATTTAAATGCATTCAGTAAATTACAGAGAAATAGGTCTCGTTAAAGAAAAAGAGCACCAAGCCCAACCCAGAGGACCCTGCATAATATTTTATTTCAAATTTATATTTCAATGGAAAATCCATGTGTCCTTCTTCAATAGCTTCTAATTCATCAGACCCAGTGTCTCCAAATTATTTGTTCACACAAAATTCCTCATATTTAGCCTCTTAATTGTCCTCTCAAAGTGCACCAGATTCATGCATTTCACTTTAAAAAGGTGAAAAAAAATCTCCCGGGGGGGGCATACCCCCGGACCCCGCTAGGAGGGTCTGGTTCTCCACTGGCTACTATTCTCCTCCAGCAGGACATTGGAGGCACTAGCGAAAAAACACTGGGTGTGTGAATGACATTTAACTAGTCAATAATTTGGGCAAGTCTGTCTGCCTATCTTTCTCACTCCGATGCACACTCAGTCAGTATTATCCATGCTTAAAGGAAGCAGGATTAAAACACTGGATTTAGATGTTAAAATGTATTAAATGTGTTTAAAAACGCACAAAAATGTTTAGAATGTTTCAAAAACATGTTTAAAATTGTAAAATAATTATTTATTTTTTTTTGGGGGGGGGGGGGGGGCTCTGCTGAAATTTGTTCTCTGAGGGGGGGCTCACTCTCTCACACTTTGAAAACCCCTGCTATAACACATATCATTGCTCAAATTGATACGCTCAGACGTTGTTCTGCTACACCTTTAATGAACTGGTTGTTGTTAACACTATTTTTAGCATTATCCTGTTGTTAACAATTAGCAGTATTTGTAGTCCAGTTGTGTGCTGTTCCCTAACAGTTACACAGACTCACTTAAAGTAGCTACGAGTAACTTCCACATACTGAAACAGCTGAGAAGATCATAAGTGTAAGGAATGCCCCTATTGTCCAAAGGAGTTGCAAGGATTAACAGAAACTGAAAGTTCCTCGGAGCACCTTTAAGGTAAGGAAATATCATATATTTTTTTTTTTTTTTTTTTTTTTTTTTTAAACTTTTTGCGCAAGGATGGGATGCAATTATATAAAAGTAAATGCACTTTGTTCAGGTGGAGGAAGAGAGAGACATATCCAGGTCATGGTACAAATGTAATTAGCATCAACTGCCAGAAGGAAACCAACAACGCTCTGCCTGTTCAAGTAGCAGCTTTTTCTCGACCCATCCATCCACTTTATCCCCCTGTCTGAGAGGTTTGGAAGCAACATGGTTCTACTACTACTGCCTTTGTTCCAAACACTGTCACTACAGAATTCTAGCCAGGTAAGCCCAAACACACACACATTGATTTGAGGCATTTCAACAAAAGAATCAATGAGAGAGTTTGTCTTTAACCATTAATCCTCTCTACGCTGGCTGTAATAAAAATTCCCCCCCAGTGCCACATATACACTGTAAAAATATATATTTCATGTAAAAAAAAAAAAAAGTATTCTGAATTTCAGCCAAAACAAATGAGATTTTGGTAAGTTTATTTAGCCAAACTTAGGTATCTTCTAAATTTGAGGCCATAATATTATGATAAAATCCCTCTGTGATTTTCCAGGTATGTTTCCTTGCTGAATGATAGCAAAGGGATACAAAATAACTATTATCTGAACCTGTCATTTACATTTCTTAAAAGGTTAAAGTACAATCCATCGAACAGTTGATTTGAGTTCTATGTAGTAAAATTTGAAACAATAAGACATATCTACACAACATACTGTGTAGTTTTAAACCTAAAGATGTATCCTAACCTTTCAAAACTAGTTTTTTTTTAACTTGGGTGCATGCTGGCACATCACTACCCACAGTCAGTGGGAAGACATGCCTGCCTCCATCCAAGGTTACATCAGTTGCGGTAAACCTCACGAAGCAACACCTACATTTCTCTCACCCACTACGGCTTGAATTCTTTTAATATTTGTAACATATTTAGCAGGCAGGTTTTGCAAAAATGTTAGGCAGATTCTCCATGTGTAATGAATAAATACAGAATAAGACAACAACAGAACTAAAGTTGTAGAACGTGTACAACAAAGTGATATACAATGAACTGAAACGCATCAAACAAGATGGGTTAAAGGTTACATATTATTCTACATTTTAGGTTCAACATTGTAATAAGTGTCTCTACAAGAAACTGTATTGATGGTGTAGTGTTAAAAAACACTTTTTTATCTATCAGTGCCATTGCTGAATCTCCTCTTTTCAGCCTCTGTCTGAAACGCTCTGTTTTATGCGCTTTCTCTTTAAGACCCACCTTTCAAAAAAAAGCCCCAGTCTGCTCTGCTACCTGCCAGTTATGGCTTCTGCCCTTATGATGTCATAAGGGGATATAAATCTCACTGGGGGTTTTTGAACACAGGTTTTCAGAACGGTGGAGAACAAGAGAAGGCTTGCTTTGTCTCATAATTAAAGCTGGTCCATAGCAGCTCACAGAGCCGGCCCGAGGCATAAGCGAACTAAGCGGCCGCTTAGGGCCCCCGACTGCCTGGGGGGCCCCCTAAAAAAAAAAAAAAAAAAAAAAAAAAAAAAAATTTTTTTTTTTTTTTTTTTTAGTCTGTGTGTTTGATATTAACATCATACTATGCAAATGTGAGTTATCATACAAAAAAAGGAATAAAATGTTTTGGTCTAGATAATTAATAGCCTAAAAATGTAATCAGTTCATCTGGGAGGAAATCCGAAATTATCTGATCATGTCACGTTCACATCCATGCACAGTGTGTATTGAGTTTATTTAAAAAACATTGGAAATGGGGCTGCCCTCAGTTGCCCATGCACTGTGTATAGTCTATAGCAGGGGTGTCCAAACTTTTTTCACTGAGGGCCACATACAGAAAAATCTACGAAGGGCCGGGCCACTTTGCAAAAATAATCAGGACATGTAGCTGCTCTGATGTTTAGTTTCATAGTGTCTTCGTAAATTGTAATCCTTCTTCACGGCAACACTTTACTTGCACATTAAAAATATACATCCCCCTCTTGTTAAATGCCATTGATACACCCAGTGTTTTCTGCTTTTACGTCTAATGTCCAGCTTGGTGAAAATAGTAGCCAGCTGAGATCCCGCCCCTCCAAGGGGGGTCCGGGGGTATGCCCCCCCGGGAGATTTTTTTAAGTTTTTAAAGTGAAATGCATGAATCTGGTGCACTTTGAGAGGGAAATTAAGAGGCTAAAGCTGAAGAATTTTGTATGAAAAAAAATGTAAACACTGTGTCAGATGATTTAGAAGCTATTGGAGAAGGACACATAGATTTTCCATAATAATATTAATTTAAATTTGAATATTATGCAGGGTCCTCTGGGATGGCCTTGATGCTCTTTTTCTTTTATGGGACATATTTCTCTGCAATATAATGAGTGCATTTAGATTATTTAAAAATGAAAAGGGCCATATTACATTATATTTTTAAAATGTGCCAAGGGCCAATCAATCAGTTTTGACACCCCTGCACTAGTGGGTTAACTAAGAAATGCAAAAAAAAAAAAAAAAAAAAAAATTTTTTTTTTTTTTTTTTTTTTTTAAAGGGCCATATTGCATTATATTTTTAAAATCGGCCGCGGGCCAATAAAAAGCGGGCCGCGGGCCGCAGTTGGCCCGCGGGCCGTAGTTTGGACACCCCTGGTCTATAGCCTATTTCAGCCTTGTCTGTGGAAAAAAAGATACAGTAGCTGGACAACAGTTCTTCTGCTTCGTTCCTCACACTGCATTTAAATGCATGCACTATATTACAGAGAAATATGTCCCGTAAAAAAGAAAAAGAGCTCCAAGCCCAACCCATAATATTTTATTTTATATTAATATTTTTATGGAAAATCCATGTGTCCTTCTTCAATAGCTTCTAATTCATTTGACCCAGTGTCTCCAAATTATTTGTTCACACAAAATTTCTCAGATTTAGCCTCTAAATTTTCCTCTCAAAGTGCACCAGATTCATGCATTTCACTTTAAAAAGGTTAAAAAAATCTCCCGGGGGGGCATACCCCCGGACCCCCCTAGGAGGGTCTGAATCTCGGCTGTCTAATATTTTCGCACAGCCGCACAGTGGAGGCACTAGCGGAAAACACTGGGTGTGTGAATGATATTTAACAAAGATCTATAGTTTCAGCAGCGCTAACATTGGAGAGGGGCCCCCTAATCATATTTCGCTTAGGGCCCCCTGAAGGCTTGGGCCGGCTCTGGCAGCTCATAATAGCACAAGTGGTTTAACATAGCACAGTTCAACACGCAGGTCGTGATTGATTGCCATTGTGTGCGCGGGCAGTGCATGGGCGTCCATGTTTACATCTGCCTCTTTCTTGATCGAGGTGAAGGTTTCTCTTCGAAATCTCATTCATACCACGACTTAGACATATTGGAGTCGGCCCCTATAAGAATTCTTTGAATAATTGAATCGACGAAAACAATCCCCCTCCCCCTCTGTCCATCAGACTATCGGCTGCCATCCACCTCTGATTAATTTGAGTCCTAATGAATAGTGGTGCAATGATGTTTCGACGCAATCTGGTAAAAACACAAAAAAAAATAGATTTGTATAATTCAATGTCTGCTGAAATTTAAAGCTGGATCGATGGCTCGCTCTCCCTGTACTGGAAGAGCAGGGGTGCGCCTGTGTGTCTGCAGTACGTGTGTGTGGGAGCGAGGCTAGATACACACATCTTATATAGGCAAAGTAGATTTAGTGTGTGTGTGTGTGTGTGTGTGTGTGTGTGTGTGTGTGTGTGTGTGTGTGTGTGTGTGTGTGTGTGTGTGTGTGTGTGTGTGTGTGTGTGTCAGAAAGTTAAGAAAATATATTATAAAACCTCTGCATTCACTGTTGCTGGTGTTGTGTTTTTATTTCTTTATTTTCTGTTTTGAAGACTTAGCACTGTTTTCTCAAGCTCTGTGCTATGTTTAGTTTCCCATGCATGTGTGTGTGTGTGTGTGTGTGTGTGTGTGTGTCTATCTGTTTGTGTGTGTGTGTGTGTGTGTGTGTGTGAATATGTGTCTATCTGTTTGTGTGTGTAATTATGCCAAAACTATCTAAATAAAATTATGATATACGTTTTAAGTAATCGCATATACTACACACCTACACGGTATCTGTATGTTGTTCCTTCGAGATTTGGGTTTTGACCTTTCCAGCATCTCAACTGAAAAATCACTGCAGTTTAAAAAACACAAGCAGCACGAACACACACAAAGACGCCACAAAACAGACGGCGGTGTGGTAGAAAAACTTTCCTCAACAGACTTCAGAACAGTTTGTGCGAGGTTACACTTGTTTCTTCTTTGCACGGGATTCAAAAATGTGCACACTTTGTTGAAAAAGTTTCTGTAGAAAAAGTTACGACATACTATCTCTACAGTGCTGCCTAATACCTAGCGCTTTTCATTTTATTTAAAGGTGTAGGGTAAGTTTCGGGAGAGAAGATGAATTATACAGAAAAGCTCAAACCTGCTGAATGAAGAACGAGTCACGTCCTACTTCTTGCTCCTTCGCCTGCTTCAGAGGTTTCATTGGGTTTTGATGGCGCTTTTGATATGAGATCACCGGAAAGCAAAAAAAAAAAAAGGAATGGTGCCAATACTGTTTCTCCCTGATCATCCCAGACTATTTTGGAGAAATGCAAAAGGCTGGTTAACATTGTTGTTGTTGTTTTTTTCATTTAACTCATACGCAGTCAAGACACATTCTTTACATTTAGAGAGCCTGAAGTGTAGAGAAAGTCACTGCCAAATGCAGGGATGCAAACAGGAACAGTCTAAAAAAAAATGGCTGAACAAAAAAAAAAAAAATCCTCTTCTTGAACCGTAGCCGTGTCAATTCAGTAAACACAGATTTATGTTTTGGATAATTGCTTTGACTGTAACGATATTTGTTAAAAAGGCTTTCGTCTGCCTTCTGAAGAGTTTTTAATACAAAAGATCAATGTCTCTCTCTGTCTGTGCAGTACTGTTGGAGGTGAAAGTGGGAGGTAATCAGCTCGATTTAGCATAAAGACTGGAGGCAGGGAAAAAACAGCAAGCCTGCCCTCTCTCCGAAGTAAAAAAAATATGCCTAGCAGCATCTTCAAAAGCTTGCTAATAAACACCATGTGTCTCATTTTGCTTTATCTCTCTCCAAACAAACAATTATGTTGTAAGAGCACCAATTTGAGCTAGAGAGACACTGGGCACAAATAGGCTATTTGGCGGTAAACATTTTTTCCACATGCTGCAAGTATAGGCCAATTCCAAAGCCAGAAAGTATCTTCTACATTTCTGTTTTAGTAAAAATGTAACTAACTAGGTAGGTCCTCAATAAAGAAATGAATTGAAGATTAAACTAGAAGAGTTCCAGACCAATTGTTCCCGCACTACAGCTAACGCTACATTTTCAACATCATCATGACATAACATGACATGAGGTATCAATCTTCTCATCTAGCTTACTCGTACAAAAAACGCCAGAAGTAATTTGGCGCCAGCTTTTTTTTTTGTAGCTAATGTACAAAGGTTTAGCATCTCCTATTAGCATGTGTTTATTCCTATGAGCAATTTGAATTTGTGGGTAACTTTTTTGCTAAATATGCTGTGATTGTGATAAGCCATAAGAGAGATTTTACAAGGACTCTAATACTGAAAGACAGGGGCTATAACGAGACACAGGCGAAACACATTACGGTGGTAACGGTAATTAAAAACTTGACAGGAGATGGAATCAAACGGGTCGTAACAAAACTCAACTGGCTATTTTAGACATACTGGTTGTAACATGTATGGAGCCACGTGTATTACTACATGGAAGATCAGTTTGCTGTAGAGTTGCAGACACTTTTTTCCCCACCCTGTCAGACTTGCTACAGCGTGACAGTCACTTCCTTGGCAATACAAGGCATTTCCACAAACACTACATTATTAATCATCATGACAGGCATCCTACAAACTCTCTGCAACGCTCCTTTGTAAATGTTTGGTGTGGAAAAAGTTGAAACGAATAGGATGCAGACAGACAATTCTCAGTAATGCTCCCATTTGTCGGCTTCTCTCGAAAGATATACCAAAGCACATTATGCAATTAACCTTACTAGCAGCCTATTAGCTATAAAACACAGTTAGCCTACATGCAAACTTAACATGGTCAGTTTAAGTAGTCCTGTAAAAAACTTCCCAGTTCATATCCGGGTTCAATATCTTATCACCTAATGCAATAATTTGGTCAAATTTAGAAGTCTCCCAATTATTTTGTTTATGACCAAATACACACAAAACAAATGATATTCGCGTTACCCTGAGCTCTACTTCGTGTTCAGCGCTAACCTTAGAAATATGGCACCAGAAATTGAAATTGTACTGCTTTGTTTTGTGCAGAGAAAGAACAATATGAAAATGTGTATTTTGAAGTAATAAGCTGAACAATAGGACATGCAAATGTGTGCAGGAAGCAATTCCCATTCCAGCTATGCCTACCATTTTTGATACCATTGTTGAACAAGGTGCAATTTTGGGGGAAAGGGTTACACACATTTATTTTGCAGCTCTCTGAATATTGCAGCTGGATAGGAGAGTCTTTAAAGAACCGGTATACGTCTTCAAAGCAGCAGTAAGTGAAGTTAAATGACCTCTGGTGTTACTCAAAGTGTGCCTTGCGATCCAATCCTTGAGAAGCACAAACACAGTGCTGTGCCAGGAATGTAAGCATCAGTGCTGTCTGAAATAGAGACAGTGATTAGGTGGGAGGCAGAGAGTGGTTCTATATTATGTAAATGAACCAAATGCTACCCTGCTCAGCGGTGAACCAGTGCTTTGCATTTAAGAACATGACATTTCGTTCATCACGTCAGATTTATTTCTTCCAAGTCCCTTCAAGCGTTGGTATTACGACCACTGCCCCTTCACCTCACCTGACATGACTCGTGGTGCATTCAAAAGCCCTTTTATTATTTTCTATTTAGAAACCAAGAGCAGTACCATTCTGTCGAAATGGTAGCTTTCACATATGCTGAGGTCGGATATTGTGGCAGTACGGGTCTGTTAAGTGCTCTCAAATCTATTCCAAGCAGTGCTGGGTTGTAATTTCCTCGGAGTGTGATGTTACAGAAACTTGAAAAGGGAAGACGGAGGCAATAAATTGTTGGCAATCGACACCCTATGGCAATCAATCGCACAGCTGCCAGCACTCGCACATTGACGGCAATTGACCCTAATCAATTCGCCCCCACACCTCATATTTATCACGCTGGCTGTGTGCAAATCTGTTCTTTTTTCCTCACTTGTGTTCACTGATCAATGTTTATTATCGATTGGTTAAACTTTAACATGTTAATGAATGGCGAGAAAAGAAGATACAGCCAGCCTTGATTAGAGTAATACATCTTTCATCGTATAAATGGATTTTTAATTATATTTTTTTTATGAAGTAGAATACATGATTTAAAAATATGGAAAAGTGTCGGTTACGAGAAGCAGACTGCAGCACCTTTGTTAATATTGGATCTTCAAAAAACCCATTCCAAAGACAACACAATGGTACAGTTTAGTAGTTATCACAGAATGAGTATACTCTATATGACTTTTATGTCTGGATAGGCATGGAATTTGGTGTGCACATTTATGCTCCAAAGATGTAGAAGATGTTTGATAGTGATTGACCCCATTCATCTTTTTTCTGTGGCCGACATGGCCTGTCAAAGTCTTTGAAAATCTCCAAAAAGTACACCTGCTTTCCTAATCGCATACTCTTTCTTTTTTCTATTCTACATACTACATCTGATGAGAAAAATAATCTAGTTAGGATGCAGTATGCTACAATTGGGACATACTTTTACTTTTATTTTTTTGAAGATATATTTTGGGCATGTTTATGCTTTATTGACAGTGCAGAGAGACAGAGGTGAAATGGGGCAGAGAGGGGAGTGACATGCAGAGAACGACCCGGGTCGAACGATCCGTCGCATCACCGTTTATTTGGAGGCTCTGTCAATTGTGACGTCACTTCATGTGCGCACTGGATTATGGGTCAGAATCGCCCAAATAGGATGCTATTAAATAGGAACACTAAAAATCTTTGCTGGATGTAGTAGACATCCGGGTACTCTAACCATCCTAAATCTGACCACAAGAATCAGGACATACTAAATATTTTTTCTACCATACTAAATAGTAGAAAGTGCAATTCGGAACGCAGGGACTGTTGGTGAAATAAAACTAATGTTATATTCCATCAGCACATTCACATTCCAAACGGTTAACACAATAACCAAATAATTACTAACACAAAGCCAGAATCTTCTAAAGGGCCACCATCATGGTAACTTTAAATGATCTTAACCTTTAAATAAAACTTTTAATTATCCATAACTTTTAGTTGTTCTTTCTTGCTGTATGCCATTTAGTACCCTTGACACAGCATACAGTTCCCCAGCTGCAGTTAAATAGCCGCAGTCTTGTAAATTGCTGCGAGACGCAATAGGAATTGCTGAGATGGTTTCCATAAACCCAGAAAACTACTACAACTCGGTGAATTATTGTTTCATTATCCTCTGGCTCGCCACTATTATGTGAAAAATACTGTCTCAATGTCGGATTTTTTTCCCCATGAACCCCTTTGACATAATTTGGGATTTTGGCGCTTTCAAAAGAGGCTATTTGAAAAGTTGATGGATTTATTGGCAACAAATCAAGACAGGCCAACGACGATTGCCAGCTTTCACCCGACCAATATGGCCCAGTCGTTTTGAATTTGAGATCCCTCCGGGGTATTTCTTTTATTACACTATATGACTTCATATGCCGAGGTGGTTTTCAATAAAGTATGATATTTGAAAAGTTCCATTTTGAAGGAAATGTGGGATTTTTTTTTCTCCGTGCAGTGATGTCATTTCTTTTTAAATAGCAGTAATATAGATTGGTTGACATGCCACTGCTAAATCATTGTGACCTTGATCTACCACATTCACTTTAAATCTCCACACTAAATTGCAATCAAGCAGGCGACAGCGGAAGCAATCTGAACAAGACTGGCACACACATAGCACTATATATCAGCTTTTATCATTCACATATTGTCACCTGTCAAACGCAAAGGTTTCTAATAGCATTAACCATGTCAGCAGGCCCCTTTAGGTGTATTATACTTTTTTTTTTAAAGGGACAGTGCCTTGTTTAATGTTAGATTGGTTAATAAGATATGAAGTCAGGGAAACTATCTCAGTTTGCCCTTCCCCCACATGATTGGTTAAAGGTGGACAACATTAACACTTGTTGTCAAAATCCCTTTTTGTCATATCTCCTTACGATCCGATACTTGTCCGTACTGTGTGTGCGCACGGAAACAAATCTGATGTTAACACACAGCCTATGCTATTTAAACTGACATGGAAACAAAGGGGGACCACCATAGCTAGCAGCATGCCCATATAGGCAAGTGTACGAAATGTGGATTTCTTTTTACAGCACACACAGTGTGGACAGGTAGCGGATTGTAAGGACTTATCCACTGCATTTGACAAAGAATGATTATGAGAGCAAGCATTCTCTACAATCACTGAATGCACATTTAATTGTCTTTTTCTTTTACAGTACACACACACCACTTATGAACCCTATGACAGGCCGGTATAAAAATACAACACGCTGAAGCTGCATTTTGAGCTCTGAGCCCAAGATGTTTTTTTTTTTATTCCTTCCTACCTTTCTTGTTTCAATCTCTTGTCTCGGCTGAGTCAGACCTCCCACATAAAGGTGGCTTATTGTCAAAGTAAGAGGGGAGTTATCGGGTGGATAAGAGGGCCCGTGGAAGTAAAGATATAAATGGTGCCAGGGATTTATCCAGGATCAGCCCTCTGAAAGCAGTTTTTATCCCCTTTCTGCCTTGTTCGAAAATGACTTCTTGCAACAGAGTCACTTGTGTTCCCCTCCTGCTCGACTCTGGAGTCTAGATCCGTCCAAAGTCAAAGTCAAATGTATTTCTATAGCACATTTAAAAACAAAATTAGTTGACCAAAGTGCTGTACAAGATATAATACAAAATAACATATAGGCCTAAGATACATGAAAAAAGTGTCAAAGTCTCAACTTGTGTTAAAGGCCAATGCAACAAAAGTGAGTAATCAGCAACGTATTAAACTGTTCAACTTTACAGGGATCCAGGTTCCATTCATTCATACACAGTCATACTGGTGGTGGTAAACTACGGTAGTAGCCACAGCTGCCCTTGAGCAGACTGACGGAAGCGTGGCTGCCATTCAGCGCCAACGGCCCCTCCGACCACCACCTCAAACATACACCATTCATACACATTCACACCAGGCAAGGTGGGTCTTCACGAAAGCTAAAATTTGTGAAGTTAGCATAATGCTGGGGTCAAAGCTTGGTGGCAACTATATACCTCTGCCCTACAAAGCCAGAGTTCTATTCTATTAAAATAAAAGTTTACCCAGATTTCTAATTGTTTTCACGCAAGATCGATATATTATTTTGAACACATTTTTGGGTGTTTTTTTCGACCTTTATTTGATAGTTCAAGATCAGAGAGTACTATGTATTTTTAATATAGCCCACCGTGCTTACATTGGTTTAGCTTTAGTAGTTTTCTGAAAAGCTTTTGGTCATAGGAAAGTGGCATCTTTAAGATTTGATTCCCTCTTTCTGCAAGATATTTCACATTTTCAACAATACGGATGTACCCTACTGCATATAAGGAGTAACTAGCAGCGTCATTACCAAAGTAGGTTCTAAAACAAAAGCATCTTGCATTGAATTTTGCAAATAATTGTATAAACTGCACTTTGCCCTTGGTGTATAGGGCAGACCCTGACCCAGCCAGTACAGCAGGAAACAGCCCTTCTCTTTCCCTTACAAGGAAGGGGGGGGGGGTGGGTAATTCAAAATACAATCAAATATTGCTATTTGGCAGCTGTTAGCTCTAGTCACCAGTTAACAGGCGACAGATATCCCGGTGGGAATTTTGACACGTTTCATTTTTGAGGGACACAGCTCATATCAAATTCGATAAACGTGGCAAATTTGCCGCCTGAAATTGAGTGCATAATCCCATAAACAGGACACAGACAGACCCAGAAGTCTGGTTTTTATCGGCAGCACGCGGTGTCCTTTCTCCAAGGTGCTTCCTTGAGGTTCTCCAAATACACAACTTTGCTCACGTCATCAAAAAAAATCCACCACCATATTATGCTCATCATGAGACTAATATGTTGAGAGCAAGTGGGTGCATTAACGCAATCCCCCTTTTACAGTATGTTCCAGATAAAGTGGTTACAGATGAGGCAGAATCAACCGCACCGTTCTTGCATGACTCACCCAGCCCTAAAGAAAATGGTTTTATTCACAAGCTGCAGTGGCAAAACTGACATAATCACACACCGATGATATCTGAATCATAGTGAATTCTACCAAGCATGGATTCCCTTGCAGCACCTGTTTGTAACACAGGTTCACATTAGGAATTCAGGTCGGGTTTATTTCAGCCCCCCCAATGACTCCAGTGTGTCTAAGAAGACTGATAGCAGCAATATGCATGCCTTTATACTATAATTTGGACACGCAGCTCAGCATTTTTTCCTCAAGGGCACATAAACTGTGCACTATACTACTGCACCTGCACTCGGGCCTAGGTATCCCCAGATGTTCTTATCATTTCAAAGACTTAATTGAGCTTGCCTGCCTGAGTGCATGATTTTGACTGTTTTGTCCAACAAACACGCACGGTAAGAAATTATCCTCCAAAGCAACGTCAGCCATTTCTTTTCCTTGTTCTTGAATTTCTCAGCTATAATATTGTTTTATTTTGCATGGGCTTAATGAAAACAATGTGTGGGGTCCCCCTGGAGCCAAAAATAAGCTCTAAGGCCCATGTTGACCCACTGTTTCTCCTGCTGTTTTTGTGTAACACTGTGTTTATAACATACAATGTCACCTCTAAATACCCCTTAGGTGCACACTGCTGACTACAATATTTCATCTAGAACCCCACTTAATGCACTTATAGCATTCACAAGGCTGTATGTATATGTATCTATATATTCACTACTCAGTTTCACCCACACACCATATCAGACACGCTCACAGACACACATTAGACTTGCCATGCCGCATCAATAGGAACTGAGGCAAAATCTCCAAGTTTGACCTTTTAGGCTCCCAACAGGTGTAACAAACTATACAGGACTCACTTAAACCAGCGATTGGTTTCAACTGAGACGTTCAGGTTGATACTTGAAGTTGCATTACAGTGGGATTGCTCTTGTTTTAATAGCCCTCTTGTTTGCCTATACATCTGTGATTTTCATCTTATTTTATTAGGCCTATCTGTTGCCTACACATTTTGTTACTTGTATATATTGATTTATTTAGCGTTGTGTTTTATGATCATGTATATTTATATGTTGTTTTTTATGGTCGTATTGTTTATATGTTGGCTACGGAAATTCTGGGATTTTTCTTTTCATTATTTTGTATTTCTTATATCGTGTGTGTCATTCGAAAATAATGACACACTTGCACTCAATGGCCATCCCTAAAAGTTCTATAGCCTATTTTGTAAGACATGTCTTTCTTATTTATTTATTTTTTGCCTCTGTTTGGGTTCTGAGTGGGCTTTGCAAAATAAAAGTCCCTGAACCACTTTATGGGTAGAAATGTAAAGATGCTGAATAGTAGTGGTCAGTAGACCTATTCGTGAAGCTAGGAGCCGGGCCTGACATCTCGGGCCTAGGCGCCAGGCCGACCAGCAAGCGGCGCTTCAGTCCCATTCTGGTGGGAGCCTGGCTATCGTTGTAAATGTCCACAGAGGATCTAGTTACACTACGCCCCGGCTCTATAAGCCCCAGTCAGTGCGCCGTTACGTTAGCCGCAGGACAGACAGAGGAGAGAGGGCAGAGTAGGACGCTGGCCAACGGCGGAATAAAGAGGCTCCACACTCATGTAAGTGACTTGTTATCAGCCAAGGAAACAATTTTGGAAATAATGTAAAAATAACTTATTAGGCCTTTTCGAGGGTCGCCTTTGTTCGCTACATTGTCGCTAATGAAATAGGATTGGGGGGTCGAATTGTATGAGACGTCTGTGGGTCACTAAACACGACCGACGTAATACTAAATAGCTTTTGACGTCCCCCCCTTCGAGTGCTTGTGTTTTATTCGTACAACAAACAGCCACAGCAGCCATTGTTTGGCTTTCTAAACTTCTTCACCGTGTTCCTCTCGTCGGAAGCCTGTTGCTCTCTCGCTCCATGGATGAGATGGGGAAGGAGGAGGAGGAGGAGTTGAGCAGAATGAAGCAAAGCGGATTGTCCAAAGTGCCGTAGTTATACCCTAGTATTCAAAATATTAGCAAACATGTTAATTCTTGTAATTATTTTGTGTTTTCTTCCAACAATAGCCTACGTCCACTGTAGGAACCGCGGCTACAATAAACAAGCCTATCGACAGATATTGCCTTTTATTTTGAAGGAGAACCGCGCGCCATACAATGACAACCTGTTATTATTAGCTATAGCCTACTTGATGTAACCGCAAAACTCGCACGCGCATGACTCCAACGAAGATTATCTTCGTAGGCGACATGCCATCTCAAAGCTCCTGTGTTTTAAGGTTTTAAAGCCATAGCCCTGCTTGTTTTAGGCTAGTGGTCAACCTAGCTAATGCCTTCCTCTGGCCTTCAGTTGAATCATTACAAGCCACTGGATGTGTGCAACTCGTAACCTTATAATGAACAACTTTCTGCTCTTGCTCAAGAATAGGATATGCATGTTTAATAGGCCTACATTTGAACGGTCCCTAAACGCAACACCTAGACTAGGCCTATGACTTTTTGTAGCACAAATATTGTAATGGTTTAGGAAATGGCTTAGGAAAACATATAATGATACATGTAGATGTGTCATAACCTATCTACAATGCATAGGCTTATCTTTCTTTGGAAGTGGCAGTATCCTAATCACTCATCTTTCAGGTGACCATATCTATTTAAATTCAATAGCAGAAATAAAGTAGACAAATATGTATATTTTATGCCAGCAATTTGTTCACCGCTACTCAATACTTAAAGACCCACTTCACCGGTGGAAATATGAAGGTGTATTGAACTCTGAGATCCTATGTAGTATAAATGTGTAAACATTTTAGAAATCGGTTCAACCTAGCCTGAGAAAAGGCAGAAAGAGTGTTTTATGGTCTCACTGTCTAACCCTACATTTTACCATGTGTGACATCACGCATGGTAAAATGTAGGGTTAGGATTAACAGGACAGCTGGGCCAAGGGAAGACTGAGGGAAGAAAAACCTCATTCATTATATTATAATAGTGGTTTTATAATGATAGAACGCCGGTTCCGTATGGGTGAAGTATTCCTTTAATCTTACACTAGCCTAATCCTTCCATATTAACCCAATAGGCTCATTTACAGGTCTAAAACAAATACAGTACACATGTGCTGCCTGCCATGTACTGTAACTCAAAAGCTTTGACAGTTATAAATGCACAGTGAGTGGGTGAAGCAAATGAGATGAATGTACACAAAGTTGATCCTTTCACCACGTGTACTGTGGCTATTCTAAGTATCTGTATAGGGCTTTAAAATTACCCTACCAAGCTCCTTTAATTTGTGAAGTCATCCCTGAGTCATGGTGGCGTGCTTTGAAACAGCAGTCACCAAAGTCAGGTGTGCCCTGTCCTGACATGGGATCTCATGACACCGGCAATACAGCATTACTCAGGCTAAAACACAAAAGACACAAGGCTAACCACCGTTATGTGCTAGTGCTACTATTGGGTTTCTAAAGTTGGCCTGGGATGTGTCACGGCTTTGTAATCAGTAATTATCTCCTTTTTTTAATGATAAAAGCAACATGCGACAAACAAATGCTTCATATGTAAATTGATAATAATATGTTTAGTCGTATTGTGTACTTAGTGTCAAACATATTACATTTCCGAATCTAATATGTGCCATTAGAGTTGCATTTGTTTGTTGTTTACGATAGAAAACTGAATATCTATTTGTATTCACTGATATGCAGTTCCCTATTTTACAGGGCACTTTCACTGTTTTCTGACCATTCTTCAAGAGAAAACAGTTATAGAACAGAATAATCTGCATGTTATTATATAATTCTAAAATAATTGTTAGTTTTTTCCACCCTGTCATGATGCGATAAGGGTTTTCATGCCTATAGTTCAAAATAACTGCTTAGCCTGAATATGATGAGTCATCATCAGAAATGTTGTCTCATGAAGATATATGGCTCTATCTATCTGACAGGAGACAACATTAATAATCATATTCAATTCGGGGGGCCGCAGCCGTTGTGTCGCACGCCCATGACAAAAAACTGCTGACTAGGTGCTTAGAATGAAGTTCCAGTAATTTAAATAACCAGGTAATCCATCATTAAGGGCATTAGTCAGTTAGTAAGTGAACTTGAGTTACAACCTACAGGAGATAGAGTGTGTGTTCAAACACTGACAAACACACTGCACTGTGGCACTGAGGCACTCTGTAAGCAGCCCGCAGTCAGTCCTTCAGCGCGATGGATAAAGCGTTCTTTTTAGAGATAGATATGGCCCTGAGTGAGAGGAAATAAATCCATTATTATTTTCCCTTCTATGTTGACCTTCAAATAGAGTGTTAAGAAGTTGGGTTCAAGGAGATTGAGCCTCTTTGCAGCTCTTGCTTCCTGCTTCTTTGCATGCACAGTGCGTATAGTGAAAGTTTAGGGATGTGTATGTGTGTGCACCTGATTTTCAGTTCTCTGATTGTTAAGGAAATAAAATCAGTGTTTTTTTCTTGTTTTTTTTGCAGGCCTTAATTGGGGCTTTGAAATTGCAGTTAATGGGGAGAAAGCACATTTAGCCGGAGATCTAACAATGATAGAAACAATGGGTAAGTAGCCGTTTTTGTTATATTCTATTCTTGTGTAATGGCAAACCAGATACAACCGATTGAGTCAGTGTGTATCATTACCATAGGGTAATGGTTGATAATGCATGATACATTAATACAATGATAGCTGTTGGCAGTGTATGGCTGTTTATTCACTGCATGACGGTCTTGGATACTAAAATAGCCGATTTAATCAAAAATAAACTCTACCATAATAAACAAGACAGACCGTGAAATATCCCCTCTGAAAACCCGTGTGCCTTTAAAAACAAAATTAATCATAACATTTTCAATGAGCAATGTCTATGCTCATTTGCATTTGGCTCTCGCTGTGAGTTTTTTCTCTCCCTCCACCAGAGTAAGAGGGCCCTGGATTGGGTTCAAGGCTTGGTGACTGCCAATGTTGCCATATCTGATGATGTTGCCATATACTTGATTGTTTGTTTGCCCCCCCCCCCCCCCCCCCCCATAGAGTATGTATTTGTCCAACTGTCAAAAGCATAGGGCCAAATTGCCCGACGGCGCTACTAGCTTCTTCCTTTTATCACTGCAATCTGTGGTCACTCTCAAGAACGGAATGTTTGACCCATGTGCTGATGTCCTATCAACTGGGGAGGTGCAGGATGGGTTAATGGGGCTTTATATACACCAGTCTTGGTAGCGTGAGATTAAAAGGCTTAACAAGTTATCTTTTCAAATTCTAGAATTCATTGTCGAATGTGGTATTTTTTTTCTTTTTATGGAATTAACCTTCTACAATTTGGACAATTTCATATGATGTCATCCTTATACTCATCCACTCTGCCCAGGAACCACTAGGTCATTTGGAACATACATGAGAGCAAACAGACAGACACAAACACACAAACAGATACACACACGGGTCACTCTGCTGTGACTCCTCATTATACACACTGAGGTGAGGGCAATGTTACCTGCTTAGGGCCCAGTGGTCAGAACCGTATTTCTTTTTGCAGAGGCTCCAGTGTTATTGGCTTGTTTACAACCTTTTCTTCCAACAACACAAGCTTCTAAGTGCAAATAAGAAAAAAATACTTTGGAGCTCTAGTCTGCACGGTCTATTAGGTGTTAGTCATGCTTGGTTGAGCCCTGGAAATTGCTTCATTTTTGTCCAGATGACATTGGTGTGGGCCCATCCTCACTAGGCTAACAAGCCACTCTGGACCTTTCTCCATTGTGGGGCTTATGCAAGGTCCAGCAAGCAAACCGTGGAGGGTCATTGCTTCTTTTTTTATCGATTGTCCCTCCTGATACACATTCCGTGCTTCATTTGCAAAGAAGGGGAACGTAGTTATTTTTGCAAACAAAGCGGCGTGTTTGAATTTATTTTTGTTTCAGAAACCTCATACTCGATTTTGATATAGCGAGGTCTGCTTCTGCCTAAGCAAAGCCTATAGGTTTAGATATGTGTGTGTCTCTCCATATTCTGGTTAAGACAATATTCTAAATAAGGTGTTATAACATGCCGGCAGCTACGGGAATTTTCCCATTAACGTGTAATGGAATATGATGGAGTCAACAGATTTTTTAGATGCAAATTCACGCATAACTAGTTAGATAATGCAATATTTATTAAATTTTTTTTGGAATTAATTAAAATACAAAAAGTTAAAAAGTTTTAATGTAAATAATCATACGGGACAGTTTTATGATGATATCTATTAGTTAAAATGGTACCCTATTCCACTGCAGTTTGCCTTAAGGTGTCTTCATGTCTTAATGATGTGACTAATGCTAGGCTTGCACTACACGATTTTTCACGTGATTTGACAGTCGCAGACAATCTTACAATGTCGGACTGAAATCACGGGATCCTGCTGGAATAGTGGCGCGCGCCCGTAATCTCAGTCGTTTGGTGTAAGGTGGTCATTCGACCCGATTTCAGCCAGTCTTCTTCCCGTCTTTACGTTCTGACATTATCAAACATGTTTGATATTATCGCTAGTCTTAGGGGGTTGGCTCAAGCGAAATGACGTAAACACTGTCACACTCTCGCATGCACCAAGCACGACGCAGGAGGAGCGGCATTAGTCGCGACCTGTGTCCGCCTGTGCAGGCACTTATTTCAGACACGTTTTCCTTGAAGCCTCGGCGGGAGAACCAGGCTGACCTTAACACTTTACCATCAAATACAGGGTTAGGAGTTAAAGTTATTGGGGTATGAGATCAGCAAATAAAGATGGTCAAATAACTAAAGGAAGTCCCCCGCTCGGAATATTGAATTAACCTTTTTTTAATTAAATAATCACTATCGCGTTTGCGGAAATAATATTAATCTCAAAAGGAATCTAGTTGTAGTCTTGCAATATGAGACCCCATGTCTTTTCAAAATCTCACTCTGTGACTGAAAACTAATGACTAGTTGTCTTCAGGTGTGAGTTGATTGTCTTCAGATGTAAGAGTGTTTCAGTCTTCAGCCTTTTCAAAGTCTTTTAAAAGTCCTCTAGTATAAGCCCAGCATAAAACGCCACATGTCTTAATACAATTATTGCTTACTCTGACTGTGACCTTATTGTTATTAAGGTGAGAGGAAAACTGCTGTATTTACATGGCAATGTCTTTTTAGGACCATATCCAAACAACCTCTTCCCAGCTGTCTCACTATCTCTTCCCAAAGTATACTGATAAAGCCTCTGTCCTCATCAGTGCTCTCTCCACCTCTCTCTGTCTCTCTCTCTCCCCCACACACTTCCACACATCCTTCACTCCTGGCACTCCGGCGCTGTCACTGAACTATGCGGCGGTCCACAGACACCCAGCGTGCCTTGCAGGCGGTGGAGCGTCTCCAGGCCAAGCTGAAGGAGCGGGGGGAGGTGCCCACGGAGGAGAAGCTCAGCCTGCTCAAATCAGTGCTCCAGAGCCCCCTCTTCCACCAGATCCTGGCCCTGCAGAAGTCCGTCCAGCACCTCAAAGACCAGGTAAACGCCCAAATCAGTCATTTACAAACGGGTGGGAGCAGGGCAATTTGGAGTGGGTCGAGGTGTGTGTGAAAAAAAAAATTGTTGATGAAAAAGTTCAACACATTTTCTGATGCTGCGCTTTTATTTTGAAGGACACAGGGTTCCCAGTATACAGTGTGGAAAAGTGACATACCTCTGGAGGATTTATACACATGGCTACTACAGGCAAACAGTACACACAAAACATTGAATACAGAATGTGACTAAAACCTCAATGTGTTGTGTGCAGAGAAGTGCTGGCACTTGAGAGAATGAAGAATTCAAGCATATATACAGTATGTATACACACACACATACATATCTGTAATTCAAGATATGTTTGCCTTTGTATTTATTTAAAGAAAAGTCTGCAATTATATTGCTTAACACAGACAAACGTATGTTCTTGAAACTTAATGAACAAAGTGTTTATAAAGCATTTTGTACCTAAATGAACTTGTATATTCAAACATTTTGAGATATGTGGGTCAATAATTCATGTCTAAAGCATAACGTGGGGTTTCACACTATCCACTTTTTGACATTGGTAAATACCTTGCAGGTCTAATTTGGAGAGACAGTGTTTGGAAGATAAGTGATGCTGGTCTCCCAGGTCATTAGGAGTGTACTTGGTTATGCTCATTTAGACTTCTTCATTATTAGTTTACAGAGTATGAACTGCCAAAAATGCCAGATGGCCAGGGCTAATTTGTCCGTTTTTTATTACCATCATGTAGTCATGGTTATTGTCTTTGTGTAGACAGGCTACTGAGGCAGTGTCACCCTGCCTGCAGACACCAAACAACCAACACCCATGGTTTCATTATGGTGACATTGGGATGTTGACACCCTTAACTAGCCTTTAGCACTCGGCCCAGACCAAGTGTAAAAACCCAAAGCAATATTCAAACTGCAATGCATTTGCTAATGGGAGGCCTCAGCAGTTGGAATTAGCCGGTTTAAGCGGAGGAAGAGTAACACATAGAGGGTATTTGGTACTTAAAGACTGACCTTTGGAAGATATACCCACCTAATTAGACTTACTCAGACTGTTGAAGCCTCACGTTGGCTGCTGGTTGAACATTTTGAAAGAGGAGCTCTTAAAGGGATAGTTCAATATTATTAAAATATATCAGGTACCTTGAACTGGTGTCAGAGGGGGCCAGCAGAAAAAAGTTTAAATGTAGAAATGCCGATTAACCTGATTGATAAGCTGCACCACACAGGCACGAGTTGGCGTAGATACACATGGCCGAACTACGCTTGAAAAAATGGTGCAAAAATAAATGGCTGACGCCGAGCTGCAAACTAAAGCCGTTGAAAAATACTACATTTAGTGTACAATTAAACAGATGTTTATTTTGTAAGTAAGCATTTGTATATGTGGATCAACCTCAGCGATGAATCATGCTTTCGGTGAAAAAAATGGTCATCGGCCTACTGTTGCAAGACTGACTTTTCCATATCCTTACTCCCAAATGATGTCTACTGCCTTTGCTATTGTTTCCTCTATGACCTCACTGATTCTGTATTTTGGGCTCATGTCCCCCCCCCCCATTTCAATCCACATCCCCATCGGTGTTGCCGCTTTGGCCAAATTGCTGTCAGGGTTCACACAAGCCAGATATAATATGGGCAGACAGAAGATAGCTGGCCTAAGTCAGGAACATCTTGTCTTTCAAGCTGATTGTCTCCATTGAGACATTCACATTCTGAGTGGAAGCAAAGAGCTCCTGAGTCAGAGTGGAGAAAAGGGGCCCGGGTAAGTGTTTGAGAAATGGAGACAGAAATATGTGAGCTATGCAGTGGGAGGCAGGGATGCTACTGCTTTTACCCTCTTGTGGAATTTAGATTATAAAAGCCCTGCTGCTGGCATTTTTCTGTGTGCTGGCAATTTAGCTTTTTCAAAAGAGGTACATTCCTCTGTGTGTGTGTGTGTGTGTGTGTGTGTGTGTGTGTGTGTGTGTGTGTGTGTGTGTGTGTGTGTGTGTGTCTGTGTGTGTCTGTGTATGTATGCATGTTTGTTTGTTTTATTTAGCTAAATTTATCAAGCAGCCATGCATTGTAAAAACCCTTCATATTCTAAAAATGGACCTATTCCATGGCCGTAACAATGCTCAAGCGACATTTTTCAGCAAGTGCAACAAGTCCCTGTTATTGTTTTGACAGAGCCTCCAAACCTGACTGCGTTTGTTTGGCCCCTCAAAGCAGAGCCAATTTGGAGAGAGGATGCAGTTTTGTGTTTTGTGCTGTGAGACAAGAGCCAGACACATCACACACACACACACACACACACACACACACACACACACACACACACACACACACACACACACACACACACACACACACACACACACTGTCCGTCTGCTGGCTCTGCTAGTTAGGCCTTGCCCAGCACCGTGTCGCTATGGCGACAAGGCCACACTCGCCCAATGAGAATGAGGCCGTCGTGTGAAGTGGGGCAGAAACAATTTCTTAAATGTGCAAGAACCAAACTGGAACTTTAATCCTCTTAGCCAGGCCCCAGCTAACAAAGCTCATGCTTGAGGGCAGCAACTTAGCAGCATGCTACGCTAACTTAGCCCAGGAGTTTTTTATTGTCTGTTTGCTGTGTGCAGCACTAGTGTGTCCTGTACATGGAGTTTTGTTTGCTCGGGGCTCATCTGGTGCCGTGTTTAAAGGAGGCACAATTTGCAGCACATTGTTTTACCGAGCTCCCAAAGCAAATGCACAAAGTTCACAAGGACAGCTTTTTAGCCTCGGAAACGCCATATGCCAAATTAAGTGTTTATGAAATTATGGCTCGTATCATGTCTGTCCCTTTTTCCAATCCGATTCAGATGGCCATAAGCATTATGTCCTTTGGCTGATGAAATTGGAAAAACACAGCTCTGCGTAGTTGTCGCTTTCATGTAATTCATCTGTCACACAAAGTAAAGTCATTGCAGTAATTAACCCCCCCCCCCCAGCATATTAAAGCATCCAGATGGCCCGGCCGACGCCATGATAGAAATATTGCATTTGGAGCCTCGTCATTGTTGGAACATCAGCTGAGAGCTATCATCTCTTGAAGGGATTAGGCTGCCACAGATCCAGCTAATCGTGGGTTGGGATAACAGACTATCTGGCATCCCCAGTGGTTCCACACTACACCCACACACTACAGGGTTTTGGTGTCTAAAATTACATTTGCCTAATGTGTGCTTTCCGCAGTCGGAAATGAATCAGGCTGTTTTATTTTGGTGGGAACTTTTAATTGTCTTTGGTTTGGATTAGCACCAGTAATTGCTCTGCTCTCTATTTGTAGAAAAATCAAAGCTGTTGTTGGTGTGCTGTCACACTGGTAACGCTAACAGACAACATCACCACTTGTATATTAGAAGGCCAGTGTCATTTTCAGTCTCTCTTGCGTAGGCTGTGTATTACTATTAACACCGGATTATTTCTCAGCCCACACACAGTATACAGGTAAGCAGATTGTCAGGAGATATTCACTGCTTTTGACATGAAGTGATTTTGAAAAGCATTCTCCAGAATCCCTGACTCCACCTTTAATCCTAAAATGAAACATTTGCTGTTTTCAACATGTTTATGATCATTCTTTGTCCAGGAGAGTGTCCAAGGGTCACATGGGAGTGACACTGGCGATCTCGTCACAGCAGTCAAGGCCAACGGCGGCCATGTTTCCTATGCAGACGCATGCGTCGCCTCACAAGTCAATGGCAAGACGCCATCCGAAGAATTTGAACACATCATTCACTCCATGGCACAGGTAAAGGATACAACTGCATAGCGAAATAAATCATTGCACTGTTTGTACACTGCTTTTTGCCTGTCAGTGCAATAACAAAGGTTTATCTTAGAAGAGAAGGCCCAGTAACATTCTCCCAGCACAATGCAATTGAGTGTCTTGCTTGTTGAAGATATAAATCATCCATTTTTACAACAACCAAGAGGATAAGCACCCAGTTAACATAGTTTAGGATTAAGAGGAGTTAAACTGTATTTTGCAATACAGACTTACAAAACGTTTGAATCTTCTGTCATTCCCAAAAGGCCGTGAAGTAATGTACCCTGATGAGTATTACTCTTATAACAATGGGAAGGAATAGAAGAATACACACATTGATAGCGTATGTTAAAGGTGTTCATTTTAACAACATAAATATGTCACCTTGAATACGTTTTCAGAAGAAATATCCAAAGATGGGCAAAAGCAAGACCTATAGACCGCCCACTGTGGTCATGAAATACTCTTCTGAATTGCTAGCCCGGTAGCTTGTGATGCACAGCGGGGGCTACACTGTTATCTGATGTGTGTTTGATCACAGGGTCGCTACGTGGCGCATGCGGAGCTGCAGAAGCCAGCGTCAGGGGGCCTTGGCTTCAGCGTGGTGGGCCTAAAAAGCGAGAACCGCGGAGAGCTGGGCATTTTCATCCAAGAAATCCAACCGGGGAGTGTGGCTGACTGGTATGTTGACAATCCCCCCCCCCCCCCTTCCCACGCCAAATGAGCAAAGAGAGACTTGGAGACTCCCTTACATCTTAAATTGCAACACTTTAGTGCCCAGGCCTGCGTACATGTTGTGATGTTTGCGTCCGTCACTGTTTGTACTGTTATGTGTTGTCGCCTCTCCTCGCTGTAAACCAATTTGCCCTCTTGGGACACTAATAAAAATCTTGAATCTTGAATCTTGAATCTTGAAGTCAACATTTCAGAAAGTTCCTGAACATGTGGCCAATAGTTGAATTATAATTTAAATATTTTAAAATTATATTGCTGACAGTCTGAGACTTTTACAGATTCTTGTGGGAAATCTTACAAATTGGCCTTTCTCACTGGAAATGCATGCTTTGATTTGATTCATTTTATTCTGAACATGTAAAATATTTAGCAAAGACAAAAACACAAAAACAAAACATTAGAAATCATAGCGCAGTCCTTAAATTGCCAAACACTTGATCATTTTGATTGCATATTTGAAAGGAGCTTTGTGGCGTTTTTTTTTTCTTCTTCAGACAATACTGTGCATGTCTTCAAAACAAAACATATCTACCTTGGTACAACAGCTATTCCCTGTACATTTCTGTCTGAGGGAGATTTAGTTTGAAATCTCAGAAAGCTCTTGACACCATTCAATTCATGGCCACTATTTTCTTTTTTTTTTTACCTCCTTCAGTGATGGGAAGTTGAAAGAAGCTGACCAGATCTTAGCCATCAATGGGCAGCCCCTGGACCAGACAGTGACCCACCAGCAGGCCATAGGCATCCTGCAGTGCGCTTCAGAGAGGGTGCAGCTCACAGTAGCCAGAGGGCCCATTCCTCAGCTGGCCAGTCCCGTGGTGTCCCGCACGCCCTCTGCTGCCAGCACACTGTCAGCCAACTCCAGCGCGGTACACACGCACGCACGCACGCACACAAACACACACACACACACACACACACACACACACACACACACACACACACATCAACGTCATGAATAAAAACAATTTAAAAGCTTTTTGAAATATCTCAAGTCCATCAAAGTCAAAGGCAGCTCTATTGTCAATTTCCCCAATATGTGCCAGACATACAGTGGAATCAAAATTACGTTTCTCTCTGACGCTGCAATTAGAACAAAATGATACAATTGGATAAGATTAGAAGAGTAATATACAATAAATGAATTCTAAATATTAATATATTTACAATATGTGCAATATGCAGTAATTGAAGAATTTGAAAGTTTACATTCATGTCTGGATAAATATGTTTTTTTTTGTTCAAAAGTTAAATGTTCAGCTCATTGTTTCTTCTATTGTATATCCCCTAGTGGCAGCACGTGGAAACCATTGAGCTGGTGAACGACGGCACCGGTCTTGGCTTCGGTATAGTGGGAGGAAAGACCACTGGAGTTATAGTCAAAACCATCCTGCCCGGAGGAATAGCTGACCAGGTAATGTGCACATTGGTCAATATCTAACTAATTATGAATACAGTTGCATCTCTTTAAAAATCAAGATGTCGTATAACACCAGAGTTAACATCTTTATTCTATGGGGGGCGCTCTTGGTGTAGTGGTTAGTGCGCCCGATCAGTCCTCAGAAGCAGCAGACCACAGGTTCCAATCCAGCCCGTGTTCGTTCTCTGCATGTCATAAAAGCATAAAAAATGCCCCAAAAAATGTGTTTTATAATAATCGTGTTGTCAAAAAAAATGTCAGAATAGATTTTTATAAATCAAAAGGACGCTACACACAGACTAAGGAAGAGAACCATGCTTTTTTTCTACACCAGGATGGCCGCCTACACAGTGGGGACCACATCCTGAGAATCGGGGAGACTGACCTTCAGGGCATGGGCAGTGAGCAGGTGGCTCAGGTGCTCAGGCAGTGTGGGAACAGAGTCAAGTTGGTGGTGACCAGGGGCCCCATGGACGAGAACCCATCCGTCTCTGCCATCATGCCTGTGGTGCTGCCCACTGTCAACGAACAACAGGTGAGAGTTGGGACGTTTCACTCCCAAGCAAAATATATGGAAAATCATCACGTATGACAAAATAACACACGGTTATACACATAAAAAACACGTTGTTACTTACTACGCTGTATCCTCTCTTACTCCTGACAGCCCGGGCAAATGGGATGAAATAAAATAGCAGATTGAATCACTTATGACTCATACTTTGGAGAAGAGATATAGCTGTACTCACTCAGAAACAGCCCAAACAAACAGCAACCACAACTGACTCACTGTACGTCTCACTTCAATTTAAAAGAAACAAAAGAATATTAATAAAGTGTATTTTAATGAACACATTGACTAGTACAATTACTCTACAACAAATAAGTAACGCTACAGTTACTTTTACTAAAGGTGGGGAGAAAAAGAAAATCCAGAATAAAAACCCATTTCCCATTCCTTTGATCTACATGGTTTAGCCCACATTGAAAACACATGGTGGAGAAGTGTTATTAGTGTGCCCCAGCCTCAACCAGGAAGTGAACCTCAAAAGTTCAGAATCACATACCTTCTACTATTTAGTATGGTAGAAAAAAAGATTTAGGATGTCCCGATTCCTGTGGCCAGATTTAGGATGGATAGAAAGACCCGGATGTCTACTACATCCAGCAGAGATTTTTAGTGTTGAAAACAGCATCCTATTTGGGCGATTCTGACCCATAATCGTCACATCAACGGAGCCTCCATATGAAAACAAACAGGGATGCGACGGATATAAAAGCAAGAGGCAAGATCAAGGCGCAATGTTACGATGAAATAAATAAGTCAAAGTATGTCCCAATTGTATGCCTACTGCATCCTAACTAGATTATTTTTATCGTTAGATGTAGTATGTAGAATAGAAAAAAGAAAGAGTATGCAATTTGGAATGTAGTGTAAGGATATGGAATCAAGACAAACAGACAGTATAACAATGAAACAAATATTTGAAGGAAAATACATTTATTTAAACAAATGCAGTAAATTGGATCCTAATTTAGCTGAAAAAACCTCTAACAAAAAAATCTGATAAATGAATAAACAAAGATCTGACCTGTCATACATTTTTTCACAGGGCTGCGAGGGAGATGAGTCCGACGCATTTGACGTGAGTTTGTCCAAGAACAACCAAGGGCTGGGGATCACTATCGCCGGCTACGTCGGGGATAAAGATTCAGGTGAGAAAATGGCAGATTAGCTTTGTTTTCTTCTTGTATTACAAGAACAATTAATTAAAGGTGTGATATTCAAGGGTTTATAGTGATAGACCCAGTAGTACAATTATTCTTCAAACGTTGCATAAGTCCACTGGGACTATGTGTTACGTTATTTTACACAGCTAGCGCTATGACCGAGCTAAAGCGCTGTCATAGACATGTGTCATCATGTGTGCTGTATGAAGCGCTACTGCAGGCTACGAGAAATGACGTTTTGCGGCGCTTTGGTGGCCCGAGCATAACAGCCAACAACAGTAGGTTATCTGTATTACTGTGGAAAAAGACTGCGTATTATACTGGTGCGTCTCATAACATATTTTTACACCAGGTGCAATTGAAGATACCAACACTGACGTTTTTACATCAAAGTGAAACATCTGCTTGTGATTCTGTTCAGGCTTTACTGTTATGATTCATTGCTACATTGCTCTCTTTTTTTCTCTCAGAGCCCTCTGGTATTTTTGTCAAGAGCATAACAAAAGACAGTGCTGTAGATCAAGATGGCCGCATTCATGTTGGAGACCAGATAATAGCTGTAAGTACCCCAATTACGCTCTCCGTAGCCATAACTCTTTTTCTCTGTATTAGTCTGTATGAGGTAAAATATGCAGTGAGTGTTTTATATTATCTAGTACAGTGTTCACATTTACTCATTTAGTCAATGGGGGGAAGTTGTGGCACGCATTAATGAATAATTCACAATTAACTGATAGTTCACAAAGTGTGACTTTGAATGTTAAAAGAGTCTTGAATTCGCACGCAGAGCAATTAGCAATTACCGCAGGTCATTGACAGTTTAACAGTGTAAAATGTCTCACATCGTTTGAAACGATATATTGGAATACTCATGTTCAGCACTTTGCTCGTACGCTTGCTTGCGTTTCAATCACTTTGATTAATCTTATATAAATGTCATCTGTGTCAAAGAAGAATATTGATGGAAAGTGGGCACTCTGTATGTCCACACAAGTTATTCTGGTGTGTTTTCTGAAAAAGGCAAGACACTGCAGGCAAAATTTTTTTTCTTTTTCCAACACTGGTACATTTTGAGATTTTTGTCTATTTAGCTAGCTTTCGTAATGTCTTTTTTCAACATATGTTCTGTAAAAACGTGGTACTCTAATAAGTTGTAAAAATTAAATACAGATGTTTAACTCTGGCTTTATCCAACATCTAGGTCTTATTTTTTTAAAGAATATCTACCTAATATCTAATTAATATCTACCTAATTATGCCTACATTTGCATATATGTATGCATAATTAGGTAGATATTGCCAAATTCAAGAAATTGTATTAGAGATTTTTATTTTTTTATTTTTTTTTAACATATTACACATTTTTAATATAGGTAATCAACAAGTTTCATTATGATATCTATATGTTAAAAAGTTGACAGTTGCCTTAACCAGTGGTCTCACTTCGATGGCCCTCTGCAGGTGGATTGTGTGAACATCCAGGGCTACACCAATCAGCAGGCAGTGGAGGTGCTCAAACACACAGGCCAGACTGTCCACCTCAAGCTGATCCGGAGGGGCTTCAGGCCCGAGGAGATCCCCCCTGCTGTGACCCCCACTGTCACTATACTGTCCCCCTCACCCCTCATCCCCATCCCCCCTACCACTAATACTACTGCTGCTGCTGACAGTATGATGAAGGAGCTGGAGACCAACACAGCTATTGAGGCTGCTCAAGGTAGGATAAGGATAAGAATGGGAGAACATAGAATGAGAATAGACCAATAAATAAATAAATAATTAATAGCATTGCGTGTTACTCCTCATCCTGTCCATGAACAATACGGAAAAGAACAATATTCGGTTATAAATTAAGCATACAATACCCATCATTCAACAGGGGGATCCTCACAACTAAGGCATTGCTAGTACCGCATGATGTGCTTCATTAAAAAAAGAAGAAGACAAAGAAAACATGTTGCATGTTTATAATATCAACATCACACAAGATAGACAGTATTCTGGCCTCCAGCTGCACTGACAGGACCTTTCAGGCTATTGCGTAAGCAAGAAAAAACATCTTACATATGTTGTCAATAGTGATGGATGGAGCTTGAAAAACTAGACGCAAGCAGTGGACAGACAGGAGTAGGACAGTATTTTCTTGGTTGCTGTAGACCTTCCAGTTTCCACAAAAATTACAGAAGGTTGATTATTAAAAAAAAGTGAAGAGGAAAGAATCTGAATGTACTACATCAGTGCATAACTTTTAACTTACTGGGAATGAGAAACTAGGTTTGGTGTACAAAGTAATTTGTTGTTTAATGGTTGAGTGTGTGAAAAAGAATTCAACTACTGAAATTGTTGGCAAGTCAGTGTTAAGGTTGCTGACCTCCTTGGCGCATAGCAGCCTAGCTACTAGCTAGTATTAGTTTTCTGTTGTTGGCACTTAAAAGGTTGCTGATGTAACAGCGTTAGACCGTGGGGCCTGGGCGCATGGATAGTCATTTCATGGGCGACTGGTTTGGTGCCCTGTGGAACTACAAAGACATCAACAGTGGCTAGAAGTAAACAAATATATATACAGTATATACAATCATATGAAAAAGTTTGGGAACCCCTCTCAGCCGGCATTATAATTGACTCTGCTTTCACAAAAAAAATATAAAAGTGGTATGTCTTTAATTTACCAGGAACAGCTAAGTACTGGGATGTTTTCCAAACAAAGATTTTTTGAAAAGCAGTATTTGGTTGTATGAAATAAAATAAAATGTGAAAAACTGGCTGTGCAAAAATATGGGTACCCTTGTGGTTTTGTTGATTTTAATGCCTGTAATAGCATGTAAAACTGATGATTTTAAACACAAAGTTGGTTGGATTATGTTGTTAAGCCTTGAACCTCATATAAATGTCTGTTTAATCATGAAAAAATGTATTTTAGGTGCCTAAATGCAAGTTGCACTTCTCTTTGACTCTCTGCTGAAGTGAGACAGAATGGGATCATCAAAACAGCTCCCAAAAGATCTTAAAAACAAAGATTATTCATTGTCATGGTTTAGGGGAAGGCTACAAGAAGCTTTCCCAAAGGTTTCAATTGTCAATTTCTACTGTAAGGAACTTTGTCAGGGAATGGAAGGACACAGGCACAGTTGCAGTTAAACCCAGGTCTAGCAGACCAAGAAAAGTACAAGAGCGGCATATGCGGCGGATTGTGAGAATGGTTGCACACAACCCAAAGATCACCTCCAAAGACCTGCAAGAACATCTGGCTGCAGATTGTGTATCTGTACATGGTTCTACAATTCAGTGCAATTTGCACCAAAATATCTGTATGGCCGGGTGATGAGAAGGAAGCCCTTTCTGCGCCCACGCCACAGATACAGTTGCATGGAGTATGCAAAAGCTCATTTAGACAAGCCAGCTTCATATTGGAAGAAAATGCTTTGGACTGATGAGACAAAAATTAAGTTATTTGGTCTTTATAAAAAGCAGATGTTTTGGTGCAAATTGCGCTGAATTGTTGAACGATGTACAGATGCACCATCTGCAGCCAGATGTTCTTGCAGGCCTTTGGAGGTGATCTGTGGGTTGTGTGCAACCATTCTCACAATCCTCCACCTATGCCGCTCCTGTTTTTTTCTTGGTCTGCCATGCCTGGGTTTAACTGCCACTATGCCTGTGTCCTTCCATTTCCTGACAACGTTCCCTACAGTCGAAATTGACAATTGAAACCTTTGGGAAAGCTTCTTGTAGCCTTCCCCTAAACCATGACAATGAACAATCTTTGTTTTTCAGATCTTTTGGGAGCTGTTTTGATGATCCCATTCTGTTTCACTTCAGCAGAGAGTCAAAGAGAAGTGCAACTTGCATTTAAGCACCTAAAATAAATTTTCTCATGATTAAACAGACAATTATATGAGGTTCAAGGCTTAACAACATAATCCAACCAACTTTGTGTTTAAAGTCATCAGTTTTACATGCTGTTACAGGCATTAAAATCAACAAAACCACAAGGGTACCCATATTTTTGCACAGCCAGTTTTTCACATTTTATTTTATTTCATACAACCAAATACTGCTTTTCAAAAAATATTTGTTTGGAAAACATCCCAGTACTTAACTGTTCCTGGTAAATTAAAGACATACCACTGTTATATTTTTTTTGTGAAAGCAGAGTCAATTATAATGCCGGCTGAGAGGGGTTCCCAAACTTTTTCATATGTATATATACATATATATTATGGAAAACATCAGCAAGGGCATGAATGTACATTTAGGACCAATAGGGGAATGAGATGGCTTCAAGGGTGATTATGAGAGTAGGAATTGTCACACTATTTTTAGAAAAATAAAAGGTGGAGTCAGCGTTTCTAGAGAACATCTATTTTTACTTAATCAGTGAATTTTTTTCTCAGAAGCTGCTGTCAGTGTTGTGTGTGTGCTAAAAAGATCCAGTGTTAATACACAGCATGGGCTCTGTAAAGTGGTATGTACACAAAGGGGGCCCACCGTAGCTAGAAACATGCCCTTTTCAAAAACCTAGGCTATGTATTAACACTGGATTTTTATTTTCAGACAACACATAGTACATACAGGTAGCGGGATCGTGAGGAGAAACAGTATCTATTGATTTGGACACAAACGTTATTTTGACAACATTCATTCTCCAGAATCGCTGACTCCACCTTTAAGTAAATTGAGTATCACATAAGAAGATGTGTTTGTATGTGTTGTCGGTTGACATCTTTTTCCAATGGCTATGTGCCTTTACCGTTCATGTGTCCGCACCTCCTGCCTGCTTCTGTATGTGTGTCACTGTCTCATTGTGTGTTTACAGTCGCCGCTGATGAAAAGCCTCCGCAGACAAAGAGTGAAGGATCGGATGTCAGCCCGGCCACAGATCGGCTGACAGAAGACAAACATGGTAGGCAGGCTGGGATTCTCCTTTGAGATGCTGGGCACACGTCTGATAGATAAGGGCTATTGTTGTCAAGAGGACCACACTGAGGGCATAGTGAGATGGCTAGTGGCTGGGGATGGCTTATCACAAATATACCCTTTAAGTCTTGTTTTGCTCATTTACACTGTGTATTGTCTTTATCCCAGGGATGAAGCTGACAGGCTTTGAAGAGAACGAACTAATGAAGAAATGGCAAGAGATTCTGGGGCCAAGTAATGAAGTTGTAGTAAGTGTCTTCTTTAAAATGTATTGTTTGTGTCTCATGCTTAAAATAGTACTCATGGGAACGTGGTTCCCTGGACAATTGCTTCAAAATGTTATCCTCAGACAAGACACTGCAGATGGAAACATTATTTATTAAAGCACCGGCCAATTTCTAGATTTTTAGCTATTTCGCTTCCATGACATGTTTTCTTTCATCCTAGTAAAAATAAAAGGTCCAAAAAGTACATTGCAAAATCTGTTGTGTAAAAATGCTGGACACTAATATGTTGTAAAAGTGAACTCAAAATGTTATCTCTGGCTTTATCCAACATTTATAGATGTTTGTTTTTTTGAAGAGGTGGAAATGTACACATACTGTACGTTAGATATTGTATTTCTGAAAAAACTGTAGTAGGGGAGAACGGGGTACTGTGAGACACTTTTTACATTTGCTCCCCTCTAAGCGAGCTAAAATGATCACTCAGCAGCAATTCAGGCTAATCTTCAGTTATCATCATCACATGGTTTCATATGTTGGTAGTTCATCAACATGTATGATAGAAGTTTTTCTACCTGAATCAATTTGCTTTGGCACAACAATCGATTAAGTTGACAGCAAGACAATTTACTTTTACATGCAAAAAAGACATTTTTGTGAAGAAAAAACCTGCTTACAACAGCACCATGAGGTCCTCTCCTTCATGGCCAGGGGGAGGGGCTTGAAAACATAATTCTCACATGACCAAAAATGTGTTCCATTGCCTAGATGCAGGGGGTGTCTCACATTACCCGATGTCTCACATTCCCCCGTTCTCCCCCACAAAGGAAATATTGTTGTAATGTCAGTAATCAACTTACAACGTTTCATGAGGATCTCTGTGAGTTAAACATGTTGCCCTGTTCACCTCTACACATGTCATGTCTTTGTTTCCCTGCCAGGTGGCTCAGGTGGAGAAGTTTAGTGAGAGCAGTGGCCTGGGCATCAGTCTGGAAGCCAGCAGCGGCCATCACTACATCCGCTCCGTTCTACCTGAAGGACCCGTTGGTCGCTGTGGCAAGCTGTTCAGTGGAGATGAGCTGATTGAGGTGATACGCTCTCCACCTTAAACCAATGACAACATTTGATTAACAACAGTCTATCTTTTCACATCACATGTATTTGAAAACAGTTATTTTTATATAGCACATGTACAAATACTCGTATGTTAAAGGTGCACTATGCAGTTTCAAGTGAGGGAGATTTGTTTACATTCACAGAGCCTGCAGTTAGTTTACAAAACATATTCACTCTACATCACATAATATTGAATAATGATGTCATCATAAATGAAAACTAAATTATTTTGAGGAACCTGGAACCAAACATAGGACTATATGTTTCTGAACTGTGGGCCCTGCTGCTGTAAACCACAACAGTGAAACAGTAACTTTTCAGGAAGCTTTCTAACTTCAAACAGTGTTCCAGGGATCACATTTTCCTGTGAGGAAAGTTTGTTTATTCAGTAACGAGAATATACCTTAGGAAATGTTCACTTCTCTGACACACCCAAAGTTACATAGTGCACCTTTAAATAAAAGACACAATTGTATTAGCAACAATGTAGATCTTTTCACATCGCATGTATTTGATAAAAGTTATTTTGATAGAACACACATACACATACTCTCATGTTAAAACAATACAAGCTTCAATGTACATTGACTTTTGTTGTTGTATCTCACCAGGTCAATGGAATATCTCTCATCGGTGAGACCCACAAGGAAGTGGTCAGAATCTTGAAGGAGCTTCCACTCTGTGTATACATGACATGCTGTAGGCCCGCCCCTCTCCAGCAGACTGACATGGATGCTGTCCAACCAGAGCCCGAGGCTTTGCCCAAACCATCTGATATAAAGGTACTGCATTCACATAATGCACACTATAGCAGATAACTATGTATTCATTAGGCAGATGTAGGTATTTTTAACTAGAAGGTGTGTTTTTCATCACTAATTAGTTACCATGAATTTGACATGTTATTCTTGAGAGGGACAACACTAGAGAAAGAATGAATGTTCTCTTTCTCAAGGCCAACAACATGCAGCATATGTTACTTACACATTATTGCAGCATATGAGGCATTTAGGGTCAGCCAGCAAACACAGAGCATCTCCTTGAAATGCACTAATGTATAATGAAAAGTTGTTTCCTTTGCCTCTGTGTATATGCAAAGGAGGAGGCTCAAAGGGCAGTTTGCTTTAAATCCTCCTCCTCCTTTTATAACCCATCAACTATTATTATCTTAGCCCCGGCCTGTCAATCGCTCTATTGGCTTTCCACGTTGCCAACCAAGATGGATTAAGACCTGTGTGTGTGATAAGCAGGGGCAGAGAGGCTGAAAGTTTATAAAGACCAATTCTAGTAGTACGTCAGCCTGCAGTATATAGCCAGCAACATTTGCTGGAGATATGAGACATCAAAAGCAGCTTTTCCCTTTGGGGCAAGGGGGGAGGGGGTTCATCTCTTCAGCTTTATCTGTGATAATGTGCTAAGGCCCTCTAACATCCCAAAGATATTTTCCCTTTTATCTACTGCCAAAAACCTGAGCCAGAAACTCAACTAGAGGGTAGAAAGAGGGGCGGGGGGTGGGGGGGGGGTGTTGAGAGTGGAAGTGAGTTAGTGTAACATAGAGAATGTGGGTCTTCTTCTCCTATGCAGAAACAAATAGTCCTGAGCAGTATACTGGCTGCTGAAGACTCCGAGGTGAACGCATCGGCCGTGGCTGTGGCCAAACAGGACAATGTGACTGTGGATGAGGCCATAGGATCTCCTCTGGCTATGTGGGAGCTGGACATCCAGAATATCGAGCTGGAAAAGGGAGAAGGGGGATTGGGATTCAGCATTCTGGACTACCAGGTGGGAATTTTTTTTTCCTGGGACTCTAGCCTCGTTTCCACCGAGCAGCAGTTTGGCACGGCTCAGCAGGGCACGGTAACTCTAGATGTGACTTGCATTGACAGTAACCTTACTTGGTAGGCTGGGTCTATGCTGGACGGCGATAGCCACGGTCAGAGTATATACAGACTATGGGCCCTTCTGAATGTCGCTGCTGGCAGCTGCACAACTAGCAGGAAGGCTCAGTACCCCAATGAAAGGGTGACAAAAATAGGTGCGGCACAGTTCGCTTATTTTGGTACCCTTTCCAACTTTTGGCAGTGGAAATGCAAATAAATGCTAGCTAGCTGCACCAAAACCAAACTGCACTGCTCACTGGAAACAATGCTTTACAGGTTTCATAAATATTGACTTAAAACGATGAGTTATTATATTATGCAATATTGTTTCTTTCATTCACATTGAAAGGCTTTCTTAAATCCATAGGAGTATTTCCATAGAAGATTTATCGTTAAATGCTCCTACAAATCCATTCCATTCTCTGTGCTTCCCATGCACGTTTAACGGCTGTAATACTAATAGCTTTACCTGTTGACCGCCACAGGACCCGCTTGACCCCGCCAAGACGGTGATTGTGATTCGCTCTCTGGTTCCTAACGGGGTTGCAGAGCGGGATGGCAGGCTGTTGCCGGGAGACCGACTCATGTACGTCAACAGCACTGACCTGGAGAACGCCAGCCTGGAGGATGCAGTCCAGGCCCTGAAGGGAGCCAAGCTGGGCCCCGTACAGATAGGAGTCGCCAAACCACTGCCTGTAAGCCTTAGTGTTCTCTCTTCTTTTGTCTTTGCTTTAAAACCTTTGTGGAAATGGAAGGTAGGCTGTGACTGGTGTGTTGTTTGAGTAAAGGGACACGTCTATGCATATACATCCACGGAAATAATTAAGAGACCAGACTGGATTACTTATTCAAAATGCTCTAAATTATAATATTTTTATTGTGAATTTGGTAGAAATGTTGTCAGTAGTTTATAAAATAAAATCCAAAATGTTCATTCTACTCAAACATATGCCTATAAATAGTAAAACAAGAGACACTGAACATTTGGAGTGGTCTCTTAATTTTTTCCAGAGCTGTATATGTTGGGTTCAAGAGTTTTATACTACTTTGTAAAAATGTGTCACTCCAGTTACGGGAGGTTGTCAGTCAGGCTTTCTTGATACTGTGCGACTTAGTGTCTAGTCATGAGGGTTCAGCTTACGAAGGTTTGAATTTTTCATGCGGGGGACACAGAGTGGAGTGGTTTAGCATTGCAGCCAGTGTTCTGTCATGGGAGGGCGGCCAGCCTAAAACGCTCTGTGCCCTTTGTTTCATATCATCCTGTTATTGGATTTTCAGAGAGCACAGACAACCATGAGCAGTGAAACACATTGGGGCACCTTTCAAAATATTAGTGTGTCCAAAGTAGTGGTGTGCAAGACTGACCAAATGGAATTGACTTATATAGCGCTTTACATTTCTTACCACATTCACCCATTCATACACCGATAGCAGTAGCGTGTTAATGTTTACACGTAGGGCAAAATAAGGTTTAAACAGTAGATTACCCAAGCTACCGGTATGTTGCATATGCCGGATGCTTCGCTGAACAGATGTGGCTCGGTGCTTTGTGCCAAGACATGTGTTTGTTACCACACGATTACAAAAATAATGCTTAAAGCTAAAATGCGTAACTTTTCATATGAATCAATGTTAGTTAGAAACCAAGTCATCGGCAAACAAGTTGACACACCATTGATTAAAGGAGAACTAAGTGATATGGTCCTTTTAGCTAACGTCCCGTCAGTGATTGCAGTTAGCAGTCCCCTCCCTGGTCCCTACGTCACCACCACATGAACACAGTCAGACGTCATCAGCTGATGGAGAGCATAGAGTCATTGATCTCAAGCATAGAGACCCGCCTCTTTATAGCGTTCTGTCTCCTGATTGGATAAAATGAGCGGGACACTCGAAATTATATCTGGAAATTACTGCAAAGCTGAATGATTGGGAGACCTGTGATATGAACTGTGATAAGTGATTGCTGTAGGAATATAGAGAGATTCAACACTTATATTAACAAATAAATATCACTTACTTCTCCTTTAAATCTGTCAGCTCCTAAAAATACCTCTTTGTATTTCAAAGTATGGCAGCGTTTACAAACTGGTATTTACCCCCGACACTGGCTCATGAGCTCCGAAAAATCCCAAGAAGCGCCAAATAAATGTTTCAGTTGTTGGTTATACCGCTATGAAAAAAACCTGGATGTAGAGCAGAAGGTATCAAATCCATGCGCGATCACCAAAGGCTTACCTCATGGCGATGCTTCTATAGTGTTGCTGTACTTACTCAGAATTCCTCATGGGGGGCGACAGAAGTTACACACTATAGCTTTGATTAAATGGTTGCCGATTTTAGTAAACGTTGAGTGTTTTTTTCTTAATATTCAGCGTTTAAATGTTTAGAAGTCCCACCCCTAGTAGATGGGCATGCTCATCGCTACAGGCCCCTGCACTCTTGTTTCACAGCATTGTTTCTCTCCGCAAAAAAAATAAAACAAACTTCTTGCATTCTTTGAGCTTTGGAGCTGCATTTCTACTGTATTGAATCTGCGGTTGGAATACACAGCCAGACCTGGGGGCTTGCCAGGGTTAGCTGGATTACAGCGTTGTAGGAAGCCTCTGTGCAGTTATCCACCTCTCCCTTTGGGGATAAGTGGAATGTACTTCTGTTTGGGTATTTTTATTGCTCTCTCAAAATTGAGTCTGACAAGTGTAATCCTCCAATATGCCTTATTGCTTTTTTCTCATACCTGTCCGAGGCTGCACGGCACGCTACACAAAATCAATATGAAGCGCCCTAATGAATAAGAGCTTTTTACACTGTTTAAGAAAAGAGTCATAATGTGCGTTTTTCTCTGTGCAATTTCTCTGCTTGAACACCCGTGCACCAAGATCAATATTAACCTAATAGTTAGTGTATAAAATAAAAAAATCTAACTCCTCTAACATCTTTTATTTATTTTTTTCATCCCATACTAATTCATAGTGTAACTTGATTTAGTCACAAACAAAAACAAATTAATCTAATACATTATAATTACGTAAAAGGCTGGAGACACTGAAAAGCATTTCTCCACTCTCCTAGGGGATATGTGGATATTCCCAGTCTCCACACCCATATGTTGAGCAGCACATTACTCCATCATCCACCATCCATTCATTTGACTTCAACAGTATTTTGGTTGAAGGAGGAGAGGAAGAAGGACTGACTGAGGGCATCGTTTACCGGGCAGAGCCTGCATTGGTTAGTTAGCTTTTGGGGGGATGAGGGGGGGGGGGGGATCAGAACCAATCAGAACATCCTGAAAAATGGGAAAGAAATTGTACTTTACATGATTGATTTATTTGTTGTAACAGTTCAAAAGTTAGCTCATATGATGCCATTAATAAACGTGTAGATTTCTGTTGTTTCAGCAGTATTTATATAGTTTGTATGTGTGTAGACGTGTATCATTATTGACATTAAGGTCATATAATAGCATGGTCACTTCAGCTATCTGTGATTGGATATTTAACTACTCCCCATGCATTATGACAGATTGACACCAGCGAGGCAGACCTGTCGGATGATAAGGTGCTAGGTCACAATTATTCTGGGCTAGAGGACGACACTTTCCAGGCTTCCATGATCGCGCTCCATGGCAGCACATGTAGCGCAGACCTAGATTACCTGCACGCATCTACACCCAAGGTAAGCTACCATAATTATTATTATTATTATTATTATTATTATTATTATTATTATTATTATTATTATTATTATTATTATTATTATTATTATTATTATTATTATTATTATTATTATTATTATTATTATTATTATTATTATTTATGGCAGAAGAAATTAAGGCAGGGATACTGCAGGTGAATAGGGTCTCATTTGATAACTGACGTTAAAACAATAATTTTTTGTATTACAATTTTTTTCAGAAATCACATTGAGCAATACAGCATGCAGTCATTCCTTGTTTTCTGACATCAGGGAACCGAAATGTCATCAGAAATGTTCTTTTGTTTAGGCATTAAACACTACTGACGTTGTCGTTATGAGGATTGTAGCAAGCTGTGGTTGCTTTTGTTGCTCTGGCTGCCAGAGAACAGCAGCTCCCCAAATGGATATTTAATTATAAAGAATATTATCAGAGCAAGGGGCACAACACGCTGTTTCCCAAACGGTTTCTATGGACTTCCAGTTCCCCCAAAGGTCATAGCTGAGCTTATCTGTAGGCCCTTACTAAGAAATGTGTGCCCTAATAGGGCAACCAAGAGAGACAGACATGTTCCAGGACAACTCTGGGGCAATTTATAGTGCTGTGGGATTCCACAAAACAGATTTGAAATGTTTATATGAGGTCAGACAGCTCAGCCTTGTGGTGATGATGAACAGTTTTCCTCGCTCTAGAGAGCGAGGCAACAAGCCTGTTGATAAATCTCACATCTGCTCCACTGACATTGAATAGTGGTGCGGCTTTGCAGACTTGCTGACAGTATCGAAGGTGAGATTTCTTTAAAGGAATACAGCCATTTCTTCCCCACCAGTCCACACCTGTTCATACAAGACCAATATAAAGGTCACCTGGGAGTTAAAGATCAAATAAGCTCAGTGAGTCCACAAAGCCAGCCTCCACAATCAGTCAATCAATCAAGCAGTGACAGCCCCCTTTTTACCTCAATTGCATTGATAGATGACCGTCTACAGTCTCTGGTGTCTAGCATTGGTTGTACTAATCAAGGCCATAGGAACATACAGTGGATCACATATTAAGGCAATCTGGTCGTTTTTCTGTACTAAGAAAGACCAATTACAACATGTATTGCTACGAAATTGACTAATTTCCACTTAAAAGGTGGAGTCAAAATCACTTTTTGTCAAAATCAGTGAATATGAAGTTATGCTACCTGTCCATACCGTGTGTGTGCGCTGAAGAAGAAATCTGGAACCTAGGCTCATTAAAATGCTTTGTAAACAAAAGGGGCCCACCGTAACTAGCAACATGTCTGTTTACAGAGCCTAGGCTGTGTATAAACCCTGTATTTGTATCAGCACCCACAGACAGGTAGTGGATCGTGAGGATATATTCACTGACAACAAGCCTTCTTCAGAATATCTGACTCCACCTTTAACTGTAAACGAGTTTTCATAATTGCAGTATATGTTGCTGTCTTACCTGAGCCCACCTTTGTATACATGCCAGACAGTACTTCTATACTGTATGTGGTTGTCACGGCCCAGCGCAGCCTATTCAAATGAAACCCAATTTCTGCTTTTGCTTGACTTGCTTCTCGAGCCCCACTTGTGTTTAGTAATTGCATAATTAAATTTATTTTCTTCTAAAGATGTATTTTTCTTTTATTTCCCTGCTCCCAAAGGAAAGCGCTTGTTGAGTCTGGGTCTAATGAAGTCTTAAATGGTGTTATGGTAAAGCTACATTTTGCAGTAGCCACTCGCCAGTCATTTGGGCTGTTCTCTATTGGCCACGGATGGCTTTTCTATGGCTCATTATAAGGAGGGCAGGATGGCGATAAAGGCATGATAGATCTTCCGCCTCAGTTAGGCAATTGGTCTACCCAATAGACCGGAACGTTCATTGGGCTCCTATGCTTTTGTTTTGCCCCTATAGCTGACAGCTCGCATAGACCTGTTGGAGCCCCACTTCATGGACGACACTAAAGTGTTCTCTCCGGAAAAGCCCGCCAGTTTGAGAGGACAAGCACCAGATGATAATGCCACAATGCACGGCTCCGATCATCACTATCTGACAACGCACTCATCTGAAGAAGAGCTAAGGGAATGCCCAGACTACAGCCACTTTGCTGATGTGGCGACCAGATCTAATGCAGTCCCAGCCCAACCTGTGGACTCACTTCACTACCAGGAGCCACCACCCATGTCATATGGAGAAATAAAGATTTTGATGAAGGTAGTAATGTATGAATTAAAATTGTACTATGTAGGATTGACAATTTTTTTAAACTTTTTTTCAATATTATTTTTCAATGGCATTTTGTCCAGAATAACCATTCAACTTTAATTTTACTAGACTAGACCTCTTCTCTAAATACTATTGTGAGTCACTTGTGCCATCTAAATCATGCAGGCACTCAGGAAGTGACGTGCAATTGGAAATGTATTAATAGTAGCGAAATAAAATTAAAAATACATTTTGGATAACTATTTGGCTAATCATTTATACATGGCAGGGCAGTCAATAAAGAGACCACCCATTACTCCTACATAGTTACATAATGCGACTTTAACAGTACAAATACACACTTAAGATTTGAAGGATTTCAAATATAAAGATGTTTTTTATTTGAAACAATAAGATGGCAATGAATGAGTATTCCGTTTAACTGATGAATTCATTTTCATACAAGAGAACATGACACAAACTGTATGTTAAGATGCACTTTAACAACAACCAAATCATCATCCTTGATCTTCTTTGAATCGGAATCTCTGCAACAAAATCCAACAATCTAACCTCTCCCCATTCAGACTTGACACTCTCTTTTCAAACTCCATATAAAAGCTCCAAAGCTAATTTGAATTCCTTTTTTTTCCCAATGTGTTTTGCTTTGCACTTACCTTTTCCTCTAGAGAGAGAACCCTTTAGTTTGTTTGAAAAGCCAGCCGGCGTATTTTTTCATTTGCTTTGATGAATAACTCTGTTGAATTATCGGTTCCCTCAAGGACGAAGATGTCGGTGTGAAAAGATCGGCTGAAGATGATGACAAGGAAGCAATGACCTCCGGGAGCAACTTTGAAAGGACCATCACAGTTGTCAAGGGCAACTCCAGCCTTGGTTTGTGTTAATTTCTTTCACATTCTTTCATTGTTTTGTTTTTTTGTTTTTTTTTCTTATATATTTATTTCCTCCTTAGCTTTCAAAGAATTGTAAAAGAGGTTCGCAAAGACTGAAAAGTGAATTGGCCCTGTTTTTGCTTTTGTGTTATCTTTCATGAATGCCAGATTTGAAGAAAATATTTTTTGGGGGCTGTTTTATACCATTTGAAAAGGATGATTCCATTCCTATTCAGGGTATTTGCATTTCAAAACCCCACACTCATGGGACTGCCGCTGACTCGTAGAGAATGCTACGTTTTTAACTTCATAAACAAATAGGTATTATGAAGGCACTGTTAGGAAAAACCTTGGTGCCTCATTGAAAATCTATATTTGTCTTTTTGTATTTTTCAACCTCTTAGAAAATACAATTCAAAAAACAAAATCCACTCTTGAATAGAACTTACTGTTATCATCCTAAATTGTGCTCTAAGGGAGTTTGAAAGTTTATTATGAATACATATATTATGCCACTCTCTGAAGTTACTCTTTTTGAGAATTAGTTGAAATCTGTGAACACCTTTCAGTTTATTGGATCATTTGTAAACTTTTAGGACATATAATAGTGCTACTGTAATGGAGGAGGTCAGTTTAAAGTCATATGTGATTGCTCTTAAATGGTTTAAGCAGTTTGTTGTTAAAGGTGGAGTCAGTGATTGGATGGAGAATACTGTGTACGCTGAATAAAAAAGAAATCTGGTGTTAATACATTGCCTAGGCTCTGTAAATGGGTATGTTGCTAGCTACGGTGGGAACCTTTGTTAACATACCTGTTTACAGAGTCTAGGCTGTCTATTAACACTGGATTATCTATCAGCGCGCGTACAGAGTACGAACAGATAGCAGATTGCGAGGAGATATTCACTGATTTTGACAACAAGCCTTTTCCAGGATCACTGACTTCACCTTTTAATTTGGACCAACAGTCACTTTAGTGTGTAACTGTTTGTACTTTTCTAACCAACCTTAAAGGGATGACAGTGAGTGCCATGAAAGACGGTTTGGGGATGCTAATCCGCAGTATAATCCACGGCGGTTCCATTAGCCGCGACGGGCGTCTGGGTGTGGGCGACCTCATCCTGGCTATCAACGGGGAACCCACAGCCAACATGACCAATGCTCAGGCCCGCGCCATGCTAAGAAGACACTCTCTCATTGGACCAGACCTGGGGTAAGACACTGTCATTACAAAGCCCTCTAAAGCCTATCTGTGTTTAAGCTTTGATGTACAGTTGGAACAGAATCTTGCCTAAACGAATAGTTTTTTTTTAATACATCATCCATAAAACTAAAAGTGATATCAAGTGATCCATATAAGCTTGATCGCTACTGATCCCTCACCTCTTCTGATTTAACTGTTGTTGTTTTCTGATACTTTATATAATGCATCCCTCTTTTAAGCATTTACTGTATTGTATTTCCACTTGATTATTCACATCAGTAATGTACAGGGTTCCTACAGAGTGGATTTTCTGGACCTTGAACAGACCGTCAATACAGTACTGTATAGTTCTGTATAGTACATGCTGACTTGGCCAACTTATTGAAAACTAATTGAGCTCACATAGCAAACTCCTTTCTGATTGATGATGTGTAATTCATTCATTTTTTTAACAAATATTGCTGTATGAACCCTGAATGTTAAGTTGCTAACACTTTTTTCATAACTGAATCAAATGCTGGGATTGCAATCAAAGGTGGTATTCAGAGATTCAAGTGATTTTAAGCAAGCTTAAGTCTTTGCACAGCGCTTGGTTTTTCATTAGCTGCGTTGCATAAAAAAGCCCCAACTCTTCACATTCTAGATCTGCACCCGAGGACGATCTGTGCCCATTTTATGTGTGAGTATTTGCCTCTAACTTCCACGCCCGGTGGTTGGTTCTTTGTTTTTTTTTTTTTTATCTCAGCCAGAAGCTGCCATCTTGTTGTGCTTCCTTCTCACTTGCTCCATCTGCTATCAAAACTTCCTGGCGGTCTGTCGCAGAGCTTTATCCAGACACAGTATTAGAAAGTTAGTTTGATTTAAAAAAACAAACAAGAACATCATTAAAAAGAACACCAGCAAAGTATATGAATGTTTCTTGAAGATGCCGCTCTACATATTATTCAGATCTGTTTATTATGCATTCACACAACACTTTAACCAACATAGATTTCAAATTTGTCTCAGGACGTATCTTAACACACTGTCTGGATAAACCTGGATCGACTGCATCACTTACTACTGCATAACTTATTTGGGTTTGAACATTTCAGTGACTAACATGTTCAGTATTAACCTGGATGTCCTGTTTTTTTCTTATGTTCCATTCTTCTGTTCTGCTTACTTGCTTTTTGAACTCACTTCTTTTTATACAGTATTAATCATTGCTATTTCCTGTTCCCCCCATGTCTCTTGACTTCATGTTATCTTTAACTCACCACACTTACCCACTCATCCATTTCAACATTTCCCCGGAGTTTGTTTTCCTCTTTGTCTGCATGCACTCTATGCATTTTGAGAACCAAATCAAAACCAGGAACAACATCTCCTTTGAAAATGGGACTTTTAAGTGGGTGTCAAGGTTTTCTTCAGCCAGCGTCTCAGTTCATTGTTCAACACAGATACAAACCTTTCAACGTTTCAAAGTAAAAGCCTTGACTTGCTCAGACATTCATGCAGGTAAACATGTGTCTCTAAACAGTCAGTGTGTCAAGGGGCCTTATGTAGAACGCTTGCATCTCACCTTATAGGCTGGTGATGGGGAGAAGGTAGACAGTTCAGTGTTGCTGCAGTCTTTTTTACAAGTGCATTTGCTGGAGATGAAGAAAAAAACAAGTTTAAATAAGCAGATTTAGAAAGTCGGCCTTGTTTAATTAAAAAAAAGTTTTTAGTGCTTTCTTAAATGCCAGTTCTTCTTAGTTTTTGGTTAATTAGCATTTGAGTTCATAGTGCACAAGGGAATAATTGCCACTAAGGTGGGTAATGGAGTTTCTAATACATGGGGCATTCAATAGTGTTTGCTCTAAGACTCATGTGTGTGAATGTGTGTGTCTGTGCTTATGTGTGTGTATGTGCGTATGTGTGTGTGTGTGTGTGTGTGTGTGTGTTCAGCATTACATATGTTCCAGCAGAGTATTTGGAGGAGTACAAGGGCAGCCAAGAGCCGGCCAAAGACGACGTTTTCTCTGAAATATCCCCAGTTCCACTCCCAGCTCCCAAGTATGTCCTCACACTCACACTTTACCTTTGTCATGTAATTATTATTATGCTCAGGTGCAACACGATTGCTCTTAATATTTAATACACTGACAAAGACAATTTTGTAATCATGCACCGTTATCAGTAGCCTTTGTGTTTTACCGCCACCAAAAGCAGATGAGTGGTATAGCATGAAACAAACAAAACCAGGACATTCTTGTAAAAACCTTGCTACATAGCACTACTACTGGTCAGAAACTCCGCAGGGTACCTTTAAGGCATTGTATCTGACATAACATATATTTTGTCCCAAGAGTTTTATGAACAGTAACAATCATATGAAGCTTAGGTTTTAGGAATTTTCTGAAACTCTTTCCTTCCACTATTGTCTGTTTAGAGATATCCCTCTCCTCCCTGAACGGGAAGATGGAGAGGGAGAGGAGAGCGCAACGTACAGCAACTGGAACCAACCCAGGAAGTGAGTTTTGACACAGATATGCTTTAAATAACTCGGACTGTGTTGACTACAAAGAAAACTTTTGTTATATCTTATTTTATATATCCGCCATTCAATAAAAGTCAACGTATCAACTCTGTACAAGTCACAGCTTGAAAGGTGCACTATGCAGTTTCAGGTGGATTTGTTTACATTTGCAGAGCCTGCAGTTAAGCTTGTACACCATATTTACTCCACCAAATAATTCTTAGTATTGAATAATTCTATCATCACATGTTTTTTAAGGAAAAACTGCAGGCCCTGCTGCTGTTAACTACAACAGTGAAACGGTTACTTATTAGGATGCTTTCTAACTTCAAATTGTATTCCAGGGGTCCAATTTTCCTGCGAGGAAAGTTTGTTTATTCAGTTATGAGAATATACGTGGGAAAATATTCAGTTCTCTGATACACCCAAAGTTACATAGTGAACCTTTAAAGTAAGAAAATGTTCTAAACATATGCTGATATCGGTTACCTTCTTCAGAGTGGAGCTTTTCCGAGAGCCGGGCAAGTCCCTGGGCATCAGTATCGTCGGGGGCCGAGGGATGGGCAGCCGGCTGAACAACGGAGAGGTGATGAGGGGCATCTTCATCAAGCACGTCCTGGAGGACAGTCCAGCTGGACAGAACAGGACACTGAAGACTGGAGACAGGATCGTAGAGGTATTAGACCAACATGTCAGCTCAATGATCTAATACACTTGATGGCAATTTAGATTTGGAGTGGATGTCGGGTGCTTGACTGGACTGTTTTACCTCGATGTCTCTTTGTCAGGTGGATGGAGCAGACCTTAGAGATGCCAGCCATGAGGAGGCAGTTGAGGCCATACGCAGGGCAGGCAACCCTGTCTCCTTCCTGGTCCAGAGTATTATCCACAGACCCAGGGTAAGATCCTTAAATGGTGTCTTAAGTGTCTAAGCAATTCCTAGCTACTAACTCTTTATCTTAAAGTCACCATTTCCTCACTCTGTATTTTCCTCCATCTCAAGTCAACGTTAAGTGTATCTCTGTAAGCAATTTAGGGCACTTTAAAGAATAAATTAAAATGTAGCGCCCTGGGGTTTGCTTTTGAATGTTGAAACCGCCTGTGCGAGCAAAAACAAACCCTGCATGGCATATTAAATGTATTAGCAAGTAAGTAACCTTTTTATGTGCGACACACTCACATTGAAACTCACCGCAACAACATCGCCTGTTGTTTGAATGTGCCCCGAGGCTTTCAGAGCATTACTACGGAGTTTCCTGCTGGGGCTGCAACGGTGCTTGGCTCCAGTGTCAGATCTCTCATCATCAATCACTTTTCATGCATTGCTACTCATGAGATATTTCCCACATGCGTTCTTCACTCACGTAACCCTTTGCAGCAACTCATAATGTAGGCCTACTGTACCTGTACATGTATGCAGAGGAAGTGTGGCCAATAATTCATGTGGAAGGAGAGTCATATCCAACTGTGCTGACTCCAACAATATCTTAAAGCGGCTAACTCCTAATCAGTAGACTAGCCTATTTTATATCATTACAAAGAGGCATTTTGCAGTGTTGAGCCCAAATCCAAATGGTTCTCTACGGAGGTTTCAGCTCATTGTTTTGGCTCTCCAGCTCTTTTGGGCATTACTCTCATTATATATTGTTTTCAGCCAAAGCAGCTTTTTTAGATAAGCATCACTACAATCTAAGGTTGCGTTCCGAATCTCATACTTTCTACTATATAGTATGTAGAAAAAAGATTTAGGATGTCCCGATTCTTGTGGCCAGATTTAGGATGGTTAGAAGTACCCGGATGTCCTACTTCATGCGGCCAAGATTGTCAGTGTTGAAAACTGCATCCTATTTGGGCAATTCTGACCCACAATCCAGTGCGCACGTGAAGTGACGTCACATCGACGAAGCCTCCATATGAAAACAAACGGGGATGCGACGGATATAAAAGCAAGAGGCAAGATCAAGGCGCAATGTTATGATGAAATAAGAGAGTAAAGTATGTCCCAATAGTATGCCTACTGCATCCTAACTATTATTTTTATTGTCAGATGTAGTATGTAGAATAGAAAAAAGAAAGAGTATGCGATTCGGAACGCAACCTAAATGTGTGCTAAATGCTCAGGAACACTGTTAGCAACTAGCTGGTAGCAACCGGGGAGTATTAACAGCTATTGACTTTAATTATTAGCCAGATACATTTCCCTCAGTCGCCTAGTTGCTGAAAACTAGTCACACAGCCTAAAGGAGTGTTAATATGGGACTTGAATTCAGCAGATGAAATGAATAATTCATGTATTTGTGGCTATGTACCTGCTAGCTGCTGGATATGTTTATAAAAAAAGCTGATAAATGTATCATATTAACTCAAACGCTGATACTTTGTCAAATTTGTGATTAGGCCCAGGTCTACAGCTTTTCAAAAGTGGCTACAGATTTGGTAAATACAGGTTTAAAAACATGTTGGCCAGTTAAACATTACCAACATATTGAACAATTCCTTTAAATAATATTGTCCCCACAAGTGTTTTATAGCCTACTTTATTTTGTTACTAACATTATGAGTTGCCTCAAATCTGCATCTCTATTCCTCCGCCATGCTTCCTCCAGCCTGAGTCCATTTATAGCCCAGCTCCATCACGTGCTATAGAGAAACACACCAGCACTATCACATGCATGCCACACAGCACATGTCAGGTAATCTGTCTCTCTTTTTTTTGTTCTTTGTCTCCCTCATTCCGATTGCATCAGCTATCCACAACAGTTAGTCTTTGTTGCATTATCTCCCATGCCTCCTCTTTCTTTTCCCCATCTCTCACCCGACGTTTAGTTCTTCAACCGCATCTGTGACTTTGATACACGCACAATGTGTGTGTTGGGTGAAAAAAAACACACAAACTAGTATTAGAAGATTCCCTCTGGGAGAAAAAGCAACCGAAAGTTATATTTAATATCCTAGGCATCCTTTTTCTGTTTTCCTATCAAAGATTTATCTAGCCGGCAAACTATTGTGTTACTGAATTTTAGAACAACCTCTGTGCTGCTGAAGGTAATTGCTGCCATTCAATACACATCCAGACTAGATTCTCAATTTCAATGCAATCTAACCATGGACGTTGTTGTTATTTTATTGCTATATCTTACAAGCAGCATAGAAAAACAATTGAGGAAGTCCTAGGGCTACCGTGTGTGTGTGGTTATGCTGGCTGTCAAATTAGGCTCCAAACAAACTACCAATGCATTTAGCAATTTAGGAAGAAGAAATACACATACTATTGATTTGATGATGCTTCAGGCAGCTCAGCAACAAGCTGTACAATACTGCCACTCACGGCCACATATAGGCTAATAGCACACCCTTGCTTCTTCCCATTAAGTTTCAATTCATTCCTCTTGTAAAAGGAGAATAGAAGGTATAATAGTAAGCCTGGAGGAAACATTGTGTTAAAGTATTACAGAGCTTAGAGAAAAAGAATAAAGAAAATAAGCCACTAAATTGTATAACACCTAATGCTGGGCTTACACTAGAGGACTTTTAAAATACTTTGAAAAGACTGAAGACTGAAACCCTCTTACATCTAAAGACAATCAACTCACACCTGAAGACAACTAGTCATTAGTTTTCAGTCACAGAGTGAGATTTTGAAAAGACATTGGGTCTCATTTTGCAAGACTACAACTAGATTCCTTTTGAGATTAATATTATTTCCGCAAACGCGATAGTGATTATTTAATTAAAAAAGGGTTAATTCAATATTCCGAGCGGGGGACTTCCTTTAGTTATTTGACCATCTTTATTTGCTGATCTCGTCCCCCAATAACTTTAACTCCTAACCCTGTATTTGACGGTAAAGTGTTAAGGTCAGCCTGGTTCTCCCGCCGAGGCTTCAAGGAAAAAGTGTCCGAAATAAGTCCCTGCACAGACGGACACAGGTTGCGACTAATGCCGCTCCTCCTGCGTCGTGCTTGGTGCATGCGAGAGTGTGACAGTGTTTACGTCATTTCGCTTGAGCCAACCCCCTAAGACTAGCAATAATATCAAACATGTTTGATAATGTCGGAACGTAAAGACGGGAAGAAGACTGGCTGAAATCGGGTCGAATGACCACCTTACACCAAACGACTGAGACTACGTGCGCGCGCCACAACTCCAGCACGGCTTCTGTGATTTCAGTCCGACATTGGAAGATTGTCTGCGACTGTCAAATCGCGTGGAAAGTCGTGTAGTGTAAGCCCAGCATTAGGTGATTCTTCTGCCCTCCACACACTCCCGCCACTTTTTATTTTATTTTTCACCCAGACGGCTTCCCCCGATTTCAATTTTTTCCATCTTACTAAATACCCACAATGTTGTCAAGCTTGTCGGTCCTGTGTGTTGCTTCTAGAAGCCGCCCCTGCCCTTCTCGCTGCTAAATGGCCCATGCGGGTCGAGCCTCGGCTGCACTAATCAAACCTACTTAGCACCTTCCCGCCCACAGGTTAGAGCACCTCACCTTTTGTCTGTGTTTGCCCTGCGTCTGTCTGTGGTGATGTGTCTTTCACTTGAACTGTACTGCTTTGACTTGTTGAAAGTGTGTTAACAATTTCCCTGCATGCAAAGACAGACGATGAATCAAAGCCCACCTTAAAGGTCACCTATTATCCAAAATGTTTTCAACAATAATATGCGCCTACCCTGTATCCAGTAAAAACCCAAAGTACAATTTTGAACCTGAAAATGAGCATAATATGTCACCTTTGAAAATAAAGGGGGTTTCGGTCTGCACACATGTTTACCACATCAGGGTGTTTGGTGTCAGGATAGTCATAACATGATGGACTATATGATTTTGTATTGATTGTTCCAGATACAAATGTATCATAGTCCTTGGTAAACCTCTGCTGTATGCGTGAAAACTATTCACTTTTTCTCCAATTTCTTCTTCTGTATATAAGTGAGGTTGTTGGAGCCTATATTTTTCCCTCATCTGTCGGCATACGGTGCTTTATTTATATCTCTCCCCTGTGCTTTACTACGTCGCTCTGTTATAATCATAGCAGGGTTTTTATTTTTGACTTTAAGTGCATTTTATTGTCCTCCTGTCCCCAGCTTTTGAAGGCCCCAATTGTACCCAATTATCCCTCAAACCACTGTCCCATGCTACTCACTGCTAACATAAAGATATGACAGTTGGCTTTCAACACACATATCATTATGGGAAGAACTGTACACTCCAATATACAGTATATATTTTTTTTAAATGCCAGACCTTTCCAATCATTGGAGATAAATGGTGGAGAGTGGAAAGACGTGGTGCTGGCTAAGCTATTTAACTCAACACATCAAGGTTTTAGCGTGCAAAATAACATGTCAAATATGCTCTTCAAGAATAATTTGGCTTTTATTTTAGTAATAACAATTATGAATAGATGCTATTTCATGAAACAGCATATGGTATATGAGACTGGTTTTCGGTCGACAGAAAATGTACTCATTTTTTTGCACAAATATATTCCATGTGATAATGCAGTGATATCATACAGTATGTGTCACTGTCTGCTGGTCACATTGAGGTGAATATGACAAATGTATTTCTGTTCGTCTCATACCAAGCAGTCATCGATAACAGACTCCAGCGAGGAGAGAGCTGCAGCCATGGCAACACGGGACAACAAGGAAAAGGTTGGTGTGTTTTCCAAATAAGCCTCCACTGACTGAACTCGGATCAGTGGTTTGCATTTGTCGGAAAAAAAGTGTACAGTTTATCGACAACCTAGGTTTGACATATGGGAATGATTCTGATAGAATGCAATCAAAAACAGTGTTGAAATAAAGGGTAGACGTGTTCAACTTTTTTCACCATGAACTAGCCTCATAGCATAATTGCCTAAATCATATTTACTCTACATCTACTCTATTCTACATCTACTCTACTCTACATCTACTTTACCCTACTCTATAACCCTTAAAATATGACTTATGCTATTAGGCTAACGAAAAGTAGATGTAGAGTAGAGTAGATGTAGAATAGAGTAGATGTATAGTAAAAGTAGAGTAGAGTAAATGAGATTTTGGCAATTATGCTATGAGGCTAACGATATACAGTATCTGTCATTAGGTGTAGCAGTCCAGTCAGAAATGTGTTGTGTTGTAAAGTTGTCGCCCCTTTGTCTCTTCTCTGTAGGAGGGTGACAGTCACAGTAGACTTTTCCTCCGCCTCTCCCCAACTAACCCTTTCACTCCTACCCCATTTAAGGTTTGTGGGTCTCTGTGTTGTTGCTATCCACTTTCCCAAGTGTGTGCTGGTACAGATATGGTTCCTGCATTGGATATATTCTAACCTGCTGTACGAGCACACACACACCCACACACACACTCGTACATGTACTAACATCTCCTCCTGTCTGGAACCTTAGGTGCATTCATGTGAAATCAGAAGATCTTTTGTCCTCTTTTTGTTTTTCACTTCCTTTCTTTAAAACAATCAAATCATGTTAATGGTTGACAATAACAGATTTCAGAGATTTTGAATTGTGTGTTTGTGATCTGTTGCTGTTTGTTTTCAGGTAAGTGTACATGTGAATGTATGGGTGTATGTATGGGTGAATATTTGATTTGAAGAACTAATTCAATGACAAGATATAACATCAGTACTAATTAAAACTACTGTACATACAGATCATTTTCCTTTTCCTTAAAGGTACAGTGAGTGGAATTTATTGGCGATTTTCAGAACAGACTTGGTAGAAATGAAATATAATATTCATAAGTATGTTTTGATTTAGTGTATAATAAATGTTTTGGTTACTAACTTAGAATGAGCCTTTAATATGTACATAGGAGCGGAGTGTACCTCCATGGTGCAACGCCGTATTTACTGTTGCCCAGAATGGACAAACTTAACAGCCTTAGATATTTTTGTATAGTGGGCGTCCTGGTGAAATACACCTGTTGGAAGACAAAGAAGAAGTACTATGTAGAATAAATGTGTCCTACGTAATTTACAATAAGTATACTACAATTAGTATGAATACATCTTCACCTCATCACTTGATATTGTGGAAAGACTTGAGGCAGTGGTGGATTCCATCTTTAGTAACTAGCTTCTTGTCCTTGAAGGCCACCGTAGCTTCTGTAAATTCCCCTCGAAGGGCGGGGCTATCAACCGGACTCTCAGAGAGGACACACTGTACCTTTTAGGCTGTAGCGTAACTTTGCTGATTAACCTTTATTTCTGATTTGAGTCTATGGAAACAATGGATCGAATCTAACATATCCTATTCCAACTGATGAAGCTGTAAATGTACATTAAGCCTATGTCCTCCTCTGTTGATTACATCCACAGCTCTCATGTGCCTTCCTATCACTATACAGTAAACTTTATATAAAGTTCAATCAAACTTAAAGGAGAAGTAAGCAATATTTTTTGTGTATATATATATATATATATATATATATATATATATATATATATATATATATATATATATATATATACGTATATGTTAAATCACTCTATATTCATACAGTAATCACTTTAACAGTATGCACAGTTCATAACACAGATCTCCAAGTCATTCGGCTTTGCATTAATTGCCAGATAAAATTCTGAGTATCCCGCTCGTTTTATCCCATCAGGAGACAGAGCGCTATAAAGAGGCGGGTGAACAATGACTCGCTGCTCTCTATCGCGTCACTATCTGACGAAGAAGGCTGCACCATATCACTTACTTGTCCTTTAAATGCATATCTTTAAAAAAAACTCTCTTTTCTCTGTAACTTTCCTAATAATAAACAAATGTATCCCAACCTTCCAATATGGCGTGACAGCTGGCGAAGCGGGAACCGGCGAGGTCTTCTCCCACCGTCCTGTCCCTGCCTGTGGTTCCTCATGTGGGGGAGACAGACACAGACACGCTGACAGAGATCCCTGGCAGACCTGTGGAAGCAGAGAAGGAGGAGGAAGTGGAGGATGAGTTTGGATACAGCTGGAGTGAGTTCAGATTTCCCATCTCAAAGGGTGACAATTGTACATTCTGTTAGGCAAGGCAAGTCTATTTCTTTAGCACAATTCAGACACAAGGCCACTCAAAGTGCTTTACAAGGGCAAGATTAAAATACACAATACACATTAGAAAAGCGGATGAATAGAAATAAAAACATTTAAAAGCTACTGAATAGAAATAGAACATTTAAATACAATACAATTGCAGGTTAAAATGGAAACAGAATCGTTTTCAGACTTGATTTAAAAGAGCTGAGAGTTGCAGCAGACCTCAAGCTTTCTAGATATAATGTAAATGTGTAAGCTGTGATAAAGGTGTGGGTATAGAGATTTGATTATATATGAAATTCATTTTCGGCATGTTTTTAAGATGTCTTTAAATGATACCTCAGACAATTCAAAACACAAGAACAACTCCTTCTGTAATAACCTTTAGAATAGTGCTGAGAATGATTATGGAAAGTTAGTTGGTGTTCATGCTTTTGAAGTTGAGATGTCAGGTTCAGAGTATTAAAAAAACTGCCTGTTAAAGACGGTTGTATAGGAGAATTATACAGACACAAACAGACAATATTTAGTCAAATAAACACCTGAACGGACCTTTTATTTATAACAGTAGAAAATGAGTTATGGAATCAAAATTGACCAGTGCCTGAAAAAACTATCCCTGTGTTCCAAATCACATACTCTTTCTTTTTACTACACTACATAATAAAGTACAGAAGAGTTTAAGGGCCACAGGAGAGAAAAAAAAATAAGATAATGAAGATTTATATTTGTTATGTCGAGAAATGTCAAGAATAAAGTTGAATACTTCAAAATGCTATTATTGGGGCATTTATGTATTTTCAGCATACTACATTGACGTGCATGTATTGGGACATCCTAAACCTAAATATTTTTTCTGGCATACTAAATAGTAGGGAAGTATGGGGATTGGAACGCAGGGTATGTTGAGTAGGTTAATTTACTCACTGTGGCGTCATTTATCACTTTATCGCCACTAGAGGTCCACCAAGTTCCATCTTGGTCTTGCTTGCTCGTCAATACATCCAGAGCCTACAGTGAAATATGCACATACTGGACATGGTTATACCTCAGTGAAAAGCCTGAAGGACTAAATGTCACAATTAAGCTATTAAAATACTACGTCAACCTTAGAACAAAGTCACTACTTGAAGTAGATAGCGGGTCACGCTAGGTGAATTCAACTCAGGCAGCCGGCACTAAAGGGACATACTTCCAGCCTTTCAAACACCTGGGACTGTGGTGTGTGTGTGTGTGTGTGTGTGTGTGTGTGTGTGTGTGTGTGTGTGTGTGTGTGTGTGTGTGTGTGTGTGTGTGTGTGTGTGTGTGTGTGTGTGTGTGTGTGTGTGTGTGTGTGTGTGTGTGTGTGAGTGTGTGTGCGTGCGTGCGTGTGTGAGAGAGACTATGCCCATCCTGTGGGGATAAGATTGATGAGGTTGGGCCCGGTAGGAGGTGAGTTGTGGAGATTAGCACAGGACTGATGGTTGAACAGTGGCAGGGAGCCCAGAACAACAGGAGCAGCATTGGGTTTGAACAAAGGACTGTCTTAAACCTCCAGAGGCAGAATAGGGAAGAGAAGGGGAACGGAGTGAGAAGAGGAGGGGTAGCAATACAGACAAGACTGTGGGCACAGAGATAAAAGGTGAAACTGAAAACAAAAAAAGAAGTCAGCGGCGTGACATTTCATACTTTTACACTTTACCTTTTGTGTCTTACCAACAGCCTGCCCATGAATTGATTTGAAAGGCAAAATAAAATAGAAGTGTAACAGTTCGCTTATTTTGGTAGTAGGACCCTTTCCAACTGTTGACAGTGGAAACACAAATAATCGTGTGCCGCCGAGCCGTACCAAACCATACCGAACCACAACGTTCAGTAGGGGAAAAACAATCTAAAAAGATTTAGAATGCAGCCAAGGCCTTACATCTGTCTGCCATGACTTCCTGTCTTTCTAGAGAAGATAATCCAGCGCTATGGCAGCCTCCCAGGTGTCCTACACATGATGGAGCTGGAGAAAGGCAAGACAGGCCTGGGCCTCAGCCTGGCCGGGAACAGAGACCGCTCTCGCATGAGTGTGTTCGTGGTGGGGATCGACCCCAGCGGAGCGGCAGGCAGGGACCAACGAATGGTGGTCGGAGATGAGCTTCTGGAGGTAAGATGCGTATCCATTATGGTTCTCAATTTATATGGGCTTGTGAACAAAGTTGGCCTGATATTTCACTCCTTGACGTTTTATAATGTAGAATTTAAAATGTTGTTTTCAAGTTTAAAAAAAAAATCTTATGTCTATTGTTGGATAGAAAGTGTGAATAAAGTAACTGTATATATTTCTGTTTTCTGTTCAGATCAACGGGCAAGTCCTCTATGGCCACAGTCACCAGAACGCATCCGCCATAATCAAGAGCTCTCAATCTAAAGTCAAGATCATCTTTGTCAGGTATATATATATATAAAAGAAAGATCAAATATCTTACAGCCAAAGCTTCATTGGCCCAAATGTCCATGCCAAAAAGAACTACATTTTCATTCGCAGGCAATGCTTATGATGTAAACTGACTTCGAAAAAAAAGTCAAGTCTGTTGTAATGTTGTTCATATATCAATAGAGGGAGCTATTGTAATTCAACACAATGAAGGTGAGGGGCTATAATCCATTTTCAGTTGTGATTTAACAGATTCTTCCAGATATAATCCATCACTTCAAGAGAAATAAAACACATTTCTAAATATGTATATTTATTATATTTTAAATATTAAAAGCTAAAAAAATTATAAAAAAAATTGAAATTGTTCTAAAAGTGAATGTTAATTTATCATATACTCACTGCACAGGGCATGATCCTATAAATAATATTATATAGCACAGATTTCACATGATAAAAATGCAGTATGGAAGTTGCTGGGACATATCACGACAGAGTACGACCCCTTGACCCCCTCCTCCAAAACAGCCTTTGCCAGGATTACACTACTTAACCCTCCACTTAGCTCACATCCCTTTCCTGACACCCCCTCCCCCCTACCCCCTATAAAGAGACACCATGATCAGTGCAACGTAAATCATGTCTCCTCTGTCACGAAAAGCAGAGGAGTGGCCATTCATTGTGAGTTATGACTGTGTGGAAACAGGAACACTGAGGCACTGAACCAGATGGCTGTGGGACCGGTGAGGGAACCAGAGGGAGACACAGTGGAGCCCCAAGCTGAGGTACCAGTGTGCTCACAGCCACACACACACACACACACACACACACACACACACACACACACACACAATGCACATGTTGCACAAGCAATGACACAACATACACACATAATCGCAAACTACAAGGTTTAAACATTTTAGGATTTTGTGCGTTTGCTGATGCCACACGTAAATCACGTGAAGCTTGGACCTATTATGAGAGCAGTAAACCGCATTATATCAGTTAAAGCAGGTGAGGAAAATAGTAGAATATTGTTGATTTGCTTTAATAGCAAACCATAAAACACTCTTTCTGCCTTTTCTCAGGCTACGATGAACCGACTTCAAAAAATGTTGTACATTTATACTACATATGATCTCAGAGTTCAATACACCTTCAAATTCCCACTGGTGAAATAGGCCTTTAAGGCGGCTTGATTGATTCACAACATCAACTCATGCACTAAGTAGTAACATAAAATAAAGCACTCCACCTTAAAATGTCCCGACAAGTCATGTGCATCCCTACACCGGAATAGTTTTCATGTATGTTTTGCTCCCTTAACCTTCTCTTTGTGTGTGGTCCTGGAGTTCCCAAGAAACCACCAGAAACCACAAAACAGTGGTGTAGTCGAGATGCACAAACACTCAGTAGTACTATAGTCCCAGCAGCCAACACACTGTTCCTAACTACTGCTCTCTCTCCCACAGCTGGAACAAACTGCTGCCAATGGCGACGCCGACCCTTCTAACCAAGTGAAACACATCATAAAGATAAAGGTGCGTATGAAGCGGAACCTCCCATGTACACATCACACACACAACAAGAATCCTGCTCTTTTGAAATAGCCCCAAATGAAGAGAATAATAGCAAGCAATGCAGTAATGAGGGAGGTGTGCAGAAGAAGTCAATGGGGTATGACAGAATAAAGAGAGCAGTCAAGTCTGACAAACCGCCAGCAGAAAGAAAAGATACAGAGAATTTTCAAATAGAAGGTTCAATAAAGAAAACAACAAGTGTATGGTGAAGGGCCCTACCAAGGGGACTTAAAGGCCTAATTCACCCACAGAATAAGAAGAAGAATGGTCAGATGTCAAGATCACTTACCGGTACTTGGCTGTCAGCACCCAGTTTGGGACAATCCATATATGGTCAATGAGGCGACAGGATGTGGACAGTTCATTAATATGAAACATGCAAGCATCATCAGTCACTCCAGTCTGGGAAGCAAAGATCAGAGATGAGAAGGATGCGAGGTGACACTGAGTTTAATTATTTTTATGCAATGAATGGTCATCAGTAGCTGGCACAGCTCTATTACTAAGCACATGCTAAAGCGATGGAAAGAGTATGCATGCTTTAGCGCCACGCAGTATCCAAGGTGTAGTCAAATAAACACCTGAATGTACATTTTGGTTGTAAGAAAATAGACATGTTACGGAAGCAAAATAGACAACAATCTCAAAACGTACCAGGGCTTTAAAAAAACAGTGTTCTTGCATTAACACTTTAATGTTTAACAGGAGGACGGAAGACCCGGCATCACCTTCGCCGACAAGAACACTGAGAGCGGACTTGAGATTCAGAGTATATCTGAATTGAAAGGACACACGGGCAAGGTACGTCTCACAAGCTGCATCTAATGGTCCATGCACTGTATATTAATCTGACAATGTCTAATTCAAACCCTGTGCTGTGTTTCATGTAGGAAGAATGCATGAAACCAGGGGACAAAATCCTAGCGGTGAATGGCGAATCAGTGCTGGGCTACACTGTGGAACAGGTAAACTTAGTGTCAGTGGCACACAAGGCAATGCTTCGTAGTGTTTGAATGCAAACAGCATTCATATTCTGATTATGATGTGACTATTCAATCTGATTATTAACTGTTCTGTGTTTCAGGTCAATTCTCTCCTGAGAAAAGCCAAAGGCCCAGTGAAGCTAACCTTCTCTACAAATGAGACCTCCTCCTCCTATGTCCCCTCTCTTCCCCAGTCTGCCAGCCAGGACCAGGTCCAGGACCAATTACCCAGCATGCCTAGCGCTGCCACAACCACACTGAGTCAACAAGAGACTGAAGCAGACATTAGTGAGTCCAGCGCTTACAATTAAAAAACATGAACTTTACTTACAACAATGAATATAAACTACCAACTTATATATCAACTCGGTCCCAAATTGTATACTCTTTTTTTGTTTTACTATTCTACATACTACAACTGATCATAAAAAGTATGTAGTAAGCAAGCAGTAGACATGCAATCGGGACATACATTTACTTATTTTTTCATAAAATGTAACTTATGATGCATGCTGATTTCCTGCCTTACACTACATGTATTGGGACATCCTAAATCTTTTTCTACCATACTAAATAGCAGGGAGGTATTGGGATTGTAACGCATACATTGTGCACATTGACAATAAAGTTACTACAAAAAGAAGAAGAAAAAGAAAGAAAAAGATTTAAATTATCCCTGCGTTCCAAATCACATACTTTTTTATTTTTCCTACACTACATACTAAAGAACAGAAGAGCTTTAGGGCCACAGGAGAGAAAAACAAATCAGATAAGGAAGATTTTCTTTTCATAATGTTGAGAAATGTCAAGAATAAAGACGATAACTCCAAAATGCTATTGGAGTTAGTGGGGAATTTATGTATCTTCACTTTCAGCATACTACACTTGACCTGCATATATTGGGACATCCTAACTCTTTTTCTGGCGTGCTAAATAGTAGGGACGTATGGGGATTGGAACGCAGGGTTAAATTCACTTCCTTTGCTTGTGCCATGTTTTAGGTGCCAGTCGTTCGTCCAGCCCTTCCACCCTGGTCTGTGACCCTGCGACCTGTCCCATCATCCCCGGCTGTGAGACCACCATAGACATCTGCAAAGGGCGCACAGGCCTGGGACTGAGCATTGTGGGAGGCTGTGACACCCTGCTGGTACGAGACAATGCATGTGGTCCTCTTAATGGGGCCATGTCACTTCACCAAAGGGCTTCTATAAAAGGACAGCGCTTACTAGGGGGGTCCTCACTAAAAAACATTTCTTGGGAGTTTAGAATGATTTAGTTTTCTAAAAGAACAATTGATTTAAAGTAGCTACGAGGGGACTTTTAAATATTTCTGAAAAAGTCAAAATGTTTCCTTACAGAAAACAAGACCATCAGTGCAAAGAACGCTATTATTTTATATAGTTTTTCTTAATGCCATTGTCATGGGTACGCTCACACAGGAACAACAGCTGGCGTCGTAAAAAAAAAAAAGTTTTATTATTAGGTCAATAAAATGAAGTGTTTGCTCTTTTTTCTTTTTAGTAACCTACAATTCTTAAGTTGAAATAAACCCTACAATTGTAATGATTTCCAACAAAGATAAGTGATGTCACTGTTACCCACCATCCCACCCACTTAGAATCTATGGTGGTGGTATATATAAGTCAGGTTGGGAATAGCTGCTGTGACTTTAGGAATGTAGGAAGTGATGTTGTCACAACCTCCGTCCTCCTCCTCCTGTCTATTCTGCCTGCTCAGTCAGGCTTGGGGGGGGGGGGGAGCAGCCCTTTTGTCTGGGGCCCTCCACCGCAGCAGACATTATACAGCCACTGGAATGTAACCTCTCAACCTCAAATGACTCTCACGGCCGAAATGCAGCGAGAAAAAAAACACTATGGCGCATCCAAATCTAAAATAATGTCAAAAGCAAAAGAAATTGACACGTTGACATCACCATGCAAAATCATTCTCCCCTCCAACATTTTGCTTCGATTTGCAATTTCTTCATGTGTTGCTTCCTACTGCTTACTCTTTGTCTCAATGAACAGTTACTGTCACCTTCTTCTCATATGTTCTACTTATTTGAGTGAGTGAGTGAGTGAGTGAGTGAGTGAGTGAGTGAGTGAGTGAGTGAGTGAGTGAGTGAGTGAGTGAGTGAGTGAGTGAATGAGTGAGTGAGTGAGTGAGTGAGTGACCAAATTCAGGGATTGTCTGACATCAAGTCATTACGTCATTACTCTGTCCTTGATTGGTTGTTGACCTCAATTAATCTGCACCAGCAGGTCACCCCCACCCCACCCACACACACACACACACACACACACACACACACACACACACACACACACACACACACACACACACACACACACACACACACACACACACACACACACACACACACACACACACACACACACACAAGGGATAGAGGAGTCCTGAGCTGTACACATTAAGGCCAGGACACACCAGTCCGACACGTTCCGACTACCCAAAGACTGGAGTCGCCGTTTCAAGAAGCTCCAGTCTTTCCGTTGCGGCCCAAAAACACACCGAGACGACTGCTTATTTTCCGTACGTCCCGCGCTTGTAATGTCTCCACAACAGCTGGCGGCGCTAATCTGTATTGTGGCCCGAAAAAATACGAAAGCCGGAAATGATGGGACAGCTCTCTAGAGCATAAACATAGATATAAATACGTATTTATATTTATGGACCATAAGAGCACAATTTTTAGCAGAGAGTGTCGAGCATGGTGTCGAGCAGTCAACAAGGGTTGATGCATGTGAGTACTCGCAAAACGAAACGAACAAACACATTAAAACGATGGCTAGCTGTTGTTAGCTGTTTGTGCTACCCGCCTCACTTCCGGGCTTCACTGATTCGCTAGCCCTCCACCAATCAAATTGCTCCAAATGAAAGACGGTCGGCCGCCGATTGAACACGTCCAATCGGCGGCCGACAGGCTCAAAACAAGCCCGACGACCTCTACGTCGGCCGACGTCACGGCACACACCAAACAGATTTGTCTTTTTTTTTGACGACTGCGATTATCGGGCTGGTGTGTCCTGGCCTTTATACACAGTCATAGGCTGATAGAAGTAGGCTACATTTATGTCTAGCGAGCAATTAAACATGCAAACATTCACATTATTTTATTTCACACCTGCGGATATTAAATGCCTAACAAACTAACTAACAAACCCTTTCCACTTTTAACATATTTTAACATAGGCCTTCATGTCATAAGAATGTACAGTAGTCATACATCTGCTGGGCCTATTTCACTACTACACAGTATTATTAACAACATTGACACTGAGTCTACTTATACCCAAATGCGGTCCAGCCATATAATATAGTATAGGTTTTAACCTGGTCTTTTCTCTCTCCCTCCAGGGCGCCATCATCATCCATGAAGTTTACGAGGAAGGGGCTGCCCTCAAGGATGGCAGGCTTTGGGCAGGAGACCAAATCCTGGAGGTGCGGTTTCACACATGACCTAGGTTTTAAAAAACGAAAACAATTCATTAAAAAAGAGGCTGACGGAGACATGTCAGCCTGAGGAGTTAAAACAATTAAAAAGCTAGGGTTTCAATGTTCACTCTCAGATCAAATGGGTTGGCGGGACAAAGGAGTCGTAAATAAGTTGATATACCTGTCACATATGAGACAAGTCCTTATTTGTGGAGAGAAAAAAACAAATCAACACTTGAATCTGAACTAGAAAAGTGAGACGTGACGTGCAGTGACAGGATAAGTATCCCAGATCAACTTGGATTTGCCCTGCGTTTGACCTTGCTGCATTGTGACAGAGGGAAGCCGGGGGTGGAGCTCAAGAGGTTAGCTATGGTTAGCTCTATCAGAAGACTTGAAGAATTGAAAGGGCGCATACACACACACACACACCATGAACTGACCTGCTCTATGCTATCCCTTTCTGTCCCTGACCTAATCCATTGTGTTGAGAGAAAAGTAGGGTCAAAGAGTTGAAAAGAGACAGTTTTTTCCCCCAAGTCCACAGCAATTGCTGTGAGCTGGGGGATAAAAAAATCCTGTGCACGTCCGCGGTGAGAAGCTAATGTGGTATCATCCCTCCCCCCCCTTTAATGTGGTTGGGCTGGACGTAGACCCTTAAGCTGACCACTGGAGCTTCTCACAGACGTTCCGTGGGAAATGCTGCTTTAAATGTGACGCAATATCCCCACTAGTGATTTTCCCATTATGATCCAGTGTTTAGATATCTCTGCAGTTTTCTTTCCAAAGGAGAGATGTGACCTCAGCAGTTAAAGGAACATTCTTTCCTTATTTACTTCATATCACAAATGGAATTATGAGGCTTCCCAAAAAAAATGTTTAAAACATTTGAGTGTTGGAATTCACTTACAGTTCTTTTTTTCTGTATAAGAGTGGTCAATGGTTGCCGTCTTAACCACACATTAAGTATAAGCAGTATTAAGGCGAGACACTGCAGGCTAATAGGGTAACATGTTTAACTCATAGATAGCATTTTGAAACGTTGCTTTCATTAAAACAAGTATTGTTTGTATTACAATTTATTTTCTTTTTTTAGTCCGAATAAATATGCTAATTTTACATACATTTGCATCGCTTAAAATACAATGTAATCTAGATATTGGATAAAGCCAGAGTTAAATCCAATGTTTTTACAGAACAACTTTTGGACACAGCCTATTTTTTCATTTTATAAAAAACTAAATACTTTGTACCGATCCTAAAAAACATCCTTTTAAGTACAAAATGTCTCACGGATCAGACAATTAAAACATACTATATGAACAAATCCTCCTGCTAAACCTTCAGAATAGTGCTTTGAAAGATTATGGAAATTGTTAGCCTTATAGCATAATTGCCTAAATCATATTTACTCTACTCTACTTTTACTCTGCATCTACTCTACATCTACTTTTCGTTAGTCTAATAGTATGATTGCCTCAGTCATATTTTAAGGGTTATAGAGTAGGGTAAAGTAGATGTGTAGAGTATAGTAGATGTAGAATAGAGTAGATGTAGATTAAAAGTAGAGTAGAGTAAATATGATTTAGGCAATTATGCTATTAAGCTAACAAAATATTATTTGATTTAAGTGCTTTAGAAGAAGTTGAGATTTTTTGGTTCAGAGTATTGGGAAGAAAAAAAATGTTGATGATAGGATATGTTTTATATATTACCAGCCATGTCTCAACCTTAAACCCTCCCTGTTGTCCTCTCTTGTGGGCAGGTGAATGGCATAGACCTGCGCGAGGCCAGCCACGATGAAGCCATCAACGTGCTGCGTCAGACCCCACAGAGAGTGAGGCTGATCGTGTACAGGGACGAGGCACAGTACAAAGAGGAAGACCTGTGGGACTCCTTCAGCGTGGAGCTCCAGAAGAAGCCGGGCCAGGGCCTGGGCCTCAGCATAGTGGGCAGGAGGTGAGGGACGGGACATGGATTATCACTGCTATTCCTTCAATGCCTACAAAGCACTTATTGCTCCTATTACACAGAGCTGAAGAAGCTTTGCATAGGAAACTAGTATAAAAATTTTGATTTTTATCTTTGGAGTCACAAAAAGATTAAAGGTGCACTATGCAATTTCAGGGGAGGGGGATTTGTTTACATTCACAGAGCCTGCAGTTAGTTTACAGACATTTTTTTCTCTACATGTAATTCTTAGTATTGAATAATTCTATCATCATAAACTGAAACTAAACGCAAGACTAGAACATGTTTGTAAAGCAAACTGTGGGCCCTGCTGCTGTAAACAGTGAAACAGTAACTTTTCGGGAAGCTTTCTAACTTCAAACTTCCTGTGAGGAACGTTTGTTTATTCAGTTTTGAGAATATATCTTTGGACATTTCACTTTTCTGACACACCCAAAGTTACATAGTGAACCTTTAATGCCTACAATGGACGTATTGGTCCTATTACAGAGTTGAATAAGCTTTGCATAGTAAACTAGTATAAAAGGTGATTTTGAATTAAAGTTGTTTTTTTGGAGTCACAAAAAGATTAAATAAACCCTATATATTCATAGCCAATGAGATACTGGTTACCCTTACTATACAGCATTAGTTTGAATAGAAAAAAATTAACTTTTGTTGTACATTTGTGCAAAGAAAACCTGCAGGTATCAGCATGTTGCCATACATATAAAATAGATATAAGCTGTATAATACACATACATGAATAGTTATCTCAGAGTCAACACCGTTTGACAGTAACTGTGTGGATCTCCTTTTTTTAATGCAGATCACGGGACAACAGGTAATCATTCTAAAGCCCTGTGTTTAAATAGTGTATAGTGTGTGTAGATAGTTAAGGCCTTTTGCTTATGGACTCCTGAGCCCTTAGCGGGTTTACTTTGACATTATAAAGTCAAGTGCATACATGTAGATGTTGTACTACCCTGCTACATCACATTACCAGCTAGCATTGCAAAGCACTATAGTAGGGCTGTAAGTAACTGTCGCCTGTGTCTGGGAATGTTGCTGCTTTTTTACCCAATCAGAGCCGTTGTTGAGAATTCACTAGAGAACTTGAGCTGGCGACTTGTGTATCGTCTTACACGTAAACTCAACTCGGGCGTGTGTTCTCGCATTTTCGTCTAGCGTTTATGGTTTAAGGCTCATGTGGGAAAAGGCCCACTGGTCCACATGCTGCTGACAGCCTGTTGCTCTGTGTGTGTGTCTGTGTGTGTGTGTGTGTGTGTGTGTGTGTGTGTGTGTGTGTGTGTGTGTGTGTGTGTGTGTGTGTGTGTGTGTGTGTGTGTGTGTGTGTGTGTGTGTGTGTGTGATAACCTAGAGGAATGGCTTCTCCTGACCTAACATGATTTTTTGTGTTGTACAACCATTTTATTTTATTTCAGAAGTACAGGGTAAAAAGCTCAAGTCGTAAAGTGGAACTTTAATGTAGTTGTAAATCGTTGGCCCTCTGTCATGGTGCTTTTTCTTTTCTGCTACACCAGTGGAAAAGAACAACCAAAATGCTCAATCGGACGGAAAAAGGCAGCAACGTAACGGACAACTAAAAAAAAATGTATGCTAGAATGGAAAGTGCAAGCTAGCATTTAGTGGTGAGGAGTTGTGACAGCCAAGTATCTCTGGCACTAAAGGATTGACTGGGATTGAGTTCCCCTTGCTTCACAGCTTCAGCTTGTGTCAGTTTGATCCACGTGGAGATTGGCCCTTCAGATAGAAGAGATCTAGCTGCACACACACACACACACACACACACATCACACACACACGCACACACGCGCAAGGCGTCGTTTTAGTAACCGCGATGAACCGCGTCTACATCCCCTTTTTTTAAACAATTAATTGTGTATGCTGGAAAATTGCCAGCGCGTAATGTTTAGAATTGTTTTTGTAAAGGTTCACGCGACTAAAGCTAACATCACATAAGCAACATAACTTTAATAGTTTGGTGTGGCGTGATGTTTCATCCAAATCAGTTCCCACCAGCAGCACTGTTTTTTGCCTGGAGAGACATTTTTATTATTTCTATTTAATTAAATGTTTTATTTCTATTAATCTTTATGTGTTTCACGCCCCTGTTAAGCACTTTGAGTTGCCTTGTATCTGAATTGTGCAAAACAAATAAACTTGCCTTGCCTTGCCTTGCCCTAAAGTTAGTCTGCTACTAATTAGCACACAAGCCCACATTTGTGCAGAGGTTCCCTGGACAATGTATTGAAATTGGCAGGATCAGTAGTGTTCCATCAATGTCATGTTGGCCAACAGAAGTCAGCATCTTGATATGATCTGGGTCAGCTAGGATAGACAAAAGACAGTAGGGTTGTTGCCATCATAAAGGCACACACAGTAACAAACGTTAACTCACTGCCACATCTGTGTTTTCAACCTTTTTCTCCCAGGAATGACACAGGAGTATTTGTGTCCGATATCGTGAAAGGAGGTTTGGTTGACACCGACGGCCAGCTGATGCAAGGAGACCAGATCCTGTCAGTCAACGATGAGGACGTAAGATCCACCACTCAGGAGGCTGTGGCTGCTCTACTCAAGGTATATATATATATCTATTGTACAGGCATACCTTGTGTTCCAATCCCCATACTATCTAATATTTAGTATGCCAGAAAAAGATTTAGGATGTTCCAATACATGCAGGTCAATTGTAGTATGCTGAAAATACATAAATGCCCCACTAACTTCAATAGCATTTTGGAGTATTCATCTTTATTCTTGACATTTCTCGACATTATGAAAAAAATTCCTTATCAGATATTTTTTTTCTACCGTGGCTTTAATAGTCTTGTACTTTAGTATTTAGTGTAGTAAAAAGAAAGAGTATGTGATTTTGAATGCAGGGACAGTTTCTCTTTAAACCATGTTGGATCACTTCATTGAACCCAATGCTCTTTGTGTTGTAGTGCTGCGTGGGGCCAATCAAAATGCAGATCGGGAGGTTCAAGGCGGGCCCCTTCCACTCGGAGAGAAGAATGTCTCAATGCAGTCAGGTATAGCGTCATTTCACATTGTTCAAGGTGGAGTCAGCCATTTTGGTAAAACGCTTGTTGTCAAAATCACTTTTTGTCAAAATCAATTATTATCGCTTTACGATCCGCTACCTGTCCATACTTTGGGTGCTCTAAAAGAAAATCTGGTGTTACTACACAGCCTAGGCTCTGTAAACTGGTGTGTAAAGGGTACGTTAACAAAAGGGGCCCACTGTAGCTAGCAACATGCCTGTTTACAAACCAGATTGTTTTTTTCAGCGCACACAGTACGGATGGGTAGCGTATCATGAGGAGATCTTCACTGATTTTGTCAATGTCTTACTCCTCCTTTAACAGTTTAATGTTGAATAGAAATGGCTTTCATCCAGTCATTGAAAACAACCAAACAAAGGAATTGACCTGCGCTACATGTCTTTGCCTTGCAGATGAGTGAAACAGGCGGCTCCATGGCGGCCTCCCAGTCATGTCCAGACTCTGGAGGCCTCCCCGCTGACCCTGACAATCTAAGCATGGGTGTGGATTGTAAGTATCCTTTTTAATGCACTAAAACATATGTGTCCGGCAAAAAAAAAAATCAATTGTGGACAAGGTGTTGAAAACGTTTTGTGTGGGTGTTTTGCTTCGTTCCAGCAGCGGAGCAGCAGGACACCAGGACAGTGGAGTTCACCAAAGCTCCAGATGACTCTCTGGGCATCAGTATAGCGGGCGGAATGGGAAGCCCTCTGGGGGACATACCCATCTTCATCGCCATGATCAATCCAGTGGGCGTCGCTGCTCAGACCCAGAAGCTCAAGGTAAGCTACCTCTCTCAGACCTTTATGTCTCGTTTCCACTGAGAAGCACAGTTCGGTTCAGCACAGTCTGGTTCGGTTGGTCACCCTAGATCTGGCTTGTGTTTCTATTGCTGACAGTGCCCTTACGTTTAGGCGGGGTTTATGCTGGACAGTCTATGGGTCATAGCAGATGAACAGCGCTAGCCGCATAGTAGCAGCTGGACACAGTTTAGCCCAACTGATTAATTCAATGAAGAGGACAAACGCCACACAGTAGACATAGAGCTGCGCGTGAACACATTTCACTAAACTCAAGACTCTTCACTCTTGCCAAGGTTGATACACACAGCGGTTCATCTCTGGAAAAATGATGATCTGTCCAACCAATCGATGCCCTGCAGCTCCACCATTTGATACCGCAAACAAAAAGAGTGACACACTTATGTTGGTACCCTTACCAACTTTTGATAGTGGAAACGCAAATCAAGACCATGCCGAGCAGCACCGAACATCACCGCTATGTGGAAACACGGCTTGAGTTTGCTTCAAGCTTAGATACAAAACATAATAACTTGCTAGTCATTCTTGTGTGGGTTCCGTTGTGAATCTCAGCAATGTCATTCCCACTCAATTTACTCAGCATGTGAATCTCAAGTCCCTTCAAAGGTCAAGAGCTAATAGCCGTCAGCAGCGACCTCCGCAGCTCAATGACATAGACACTGACAAACGTAGCTCTGTTTGACGCAGACTCGGAGGAGGACAATAGACAATTGCAAAACGGATGATAAATCTCCCACTCCTGCATTCAGATCACTGAAGTGAATAGGGGGAATCTTCAATAGTATATTCATGCTGCTGCTTTATCTTTTTCAGCCCCGAATGCGAGATGAGAACGCTTCGTAATGGCAATACTCGGCCGAACAAAGGCTCAGTCTTTTTTGCTTTTATAAGGCGGGCTGAGCTACATTTTCAAATAGCACAAGCCAGTGTCTCACTTCTTAGTAATCATTCAGCATCCCCAAGACTTTGTTACACTGGTATCAATGAACAGCAACTCTACAAGCTTTTAAAAGTGCTACTGCTGGGCTGATACATACCCATACTAGGGCTGACCCCAAATAGTCCACTGTTAGATGGAAGCACTCTGATTGGACAGTCGCAAATGAAACAAGGGTCATTCCATTTCAGCTATATGAGGGTGCTGAATGTGTGATTTTACGTGGAAGTGCTTAGTTCTTCCCAATACATCATGATACACTGTCTATTGTGGTATAAAGATCAGCCTATCATTACCTACTGTTACTGACCATTTGAAAATGATAACTCTTTTAACTCTTAACTCAACCACTTGAGCTTTACATCAATCTCCTTAGCATGTGGGAATGGTAGACCAAGTCGCAATGAAATAAATGAGTATGCCAAGTCAAGAACACAAACTGTAAATGGGTGTGGACAAAATGGAAGCCAATGTCGCAAATGAGAATATGGATCAATGATTACATTTTAAAGTCGATTAAGGGCATAATCAACCAATCAGAGTCCACTATGTAAATTCTTAGTCTGGGACCAATCATTCATTCTGGAAACAGGAAATATGAACACACATTCAAATGGGTTCCTTATTTAAAACATGGAGCCAACAATAGCAATGCAAAGAAAAGCGTGACTTTTCTTGGAAGATGCTGACTCTACTGCAGTGTAGTTTTGTTTCTCTCTTGTGTGTCCCTTTTAATTGTACTAAACGTTCCTTTTTGTGCAGATCGGGGATCGCATTGTCAGTATCTGTGGGACGTCTGCTGAAGGCATGAGCCACGCACAGGCTGTCGCGTTGCTCAAGAACGCCACGGGCACAATACAGATGCAGGTCAGGGGGAAAAAGCACACACACACACACACACACACACACACACACACACACACTTGTTCGCTCAACCTTCATGTTCTTAGTAGATAAGAAGTCGTATTCTTTGCTTCACTTTATCAATCTGAAAAAGAACAGTTGAAGGCTACTAGCGGCAGACTTTGAAGTGCCCCCTCATCTAGCACTACCACCATGCTATCAGTCTTTATCTTGGAAGTCTGGCCACACCGTAAAAGTGTGTGTGGTTGTAAATGTGTGTGTGTTTCAATGCACCTGTAGGTGGTAGCAGGCGGTGATAACACAGTGACCAGTCCTCCACCGGAGCAGGCAGCCGCAGGCCTGACACCAAGCTGCATCTTCCAGGACGACCTCGGGTAACAACTGGTTCATCCAATGTCTGATACTGATATACTGGTGTGTACTATCCAACAGGTTGTAGGCCTAAAGGACAAATGAAACATTAGTCGACACATCCATAACTTGATTCAAGAAAATTCATTTTGATAATATTCCTTTTTGGTGGAAAGATGCCAGAACAATTCAAGGTTCTGCTG